>NW_027262987.1:188454-209837 GCF_902827115.2 Pseudochaenichthys georgianus
AGGATATAACTCAAGTCTTATTGGAAATAGTATCAAAAGATATCATGAAAACATCTTATTACAGGTATTTTCCAACCACCCAGCATCCGTTCTGAATGCGACGAATAACTTAAAATGTCCTCCAATTAGAAACTTCAAATTACAATCTATGACTGAATGATCCAAACGAAGGCCAATTATGACACCTTATTTATCTCCATTAAGGCCGACCATTGTTCTGCTGCTTTCAAAGTCTGTGGTTACAATCAGGGTGTCTATTGTCATTGCGTGGCACATGCAGGGCGACTAATTACACAGTCCTATGATTCATTAGCAGACTAGTGGGTTGAAACCTGAGAGAAGACATGGTAACCTCAGTCGGACAAATGAGCGAAATAACAGCCCAAAAACCGTACACCAAAAAGTATACAGTTGGAGTTTAAATCGTTTCAGATGACATGTTATTGTGCAGGATGTACGGGTATAATTTCAGGTGGACTATGTATGACCGGCCCCGATATGCTGCCACGTTTCATCAGAGAAGAAGAAGACAGCACAGAGCACAACAGGGAGGTCAAAGTATGCCTGAAGTCAACTACCAATATAAAAAGGAAATATTTAGCTTTAAATACCAGAAAGCGCCAGCACCTGCACAGGTTCAATCATAAAAGTAGGCCTTATGTTCTTTGGTCACAGCAGGAAGTGTTATATTTAATATGAACGGGAAGTCAAAACATCATGAGGGGAGTTATTGCTGTTTCAACAACATCTAAACATTTTATATTTCATCCTGAGAGACAACCTCTGTTGGACAAATTCTTAAAGAAGAACCTACACAAAAAAGCATACAGTTGTAGTCTAAATCCTTTAAGATCAAATGTTATTCTGCAGGATGTATAATTTAAGTTGGACTGTGTATGTAGGAAAGGCCCCTCGCCACATTCCATCAGAGAAGAAGACCGTAAGGTAACAGTCGTGTGATCAGCTGTCAAATCCAAATATAAAACTGAATTATTTAGCTTCAAATACCAAAACAACCGGCACCTGCACAGGTTACAACATAAGAGAAAGCCTTTGGTCACAGCAGGAAGTGTTATATTCGAAATTAAACGGAAGTCAAAACAACTCGGTCAGACAGCCTGAACAGCCAACAATTCTTCCAACCTGAAGTTTTTCTGAGAGAGGGACGCATAAAAAAATGATAAGACGGTGCAAACTTCAACAATAAGGATTGGGGACATTGTTTGTTTTCCTGTTTCTTTGAAAGGTGCACTGCGGGGGCTTTTGTTTCTGTGAAGCTGCACCATCGAGGTCAGTCAGTCGGAGAGGAGGAAGACGCAGCCATGCAATATTGCCATGGCCCACTTTTCACCTGAAACGACGAGCAAGGAGCGATGCAACACAGATAACCTGCGATTGTTTATTCTCTCTTAAGAAATGTCAATCTGTTCGCTCTCAGGTGTGCTGCTCTTCCTCTTGTTTTTGTTGTTTTCTCCCCCCTACTCTCCCCGTGTTCCCTTGTCGATTGCAGCGAGATCAAAGCGACGCCGCTGGAAGAATCTGAATATTTCAGGTGTGGAGAGCGGGCTGCGTTTCTCACCACCTGTGAGGCGCTGAGAGAGGGTCCCTCCTCTCGCTCAGACGCAGTTATCGGGGCCCCTGGGGCCGGGCGACATAAACCGGGGCCACCTGTCTGAGAGAGGGAGCGCTCCTTTACCCTCCTTCTCTCCGTCGCGCTTTCATTTTACAGCATTTGAACCAAAAATAAATGGATCTAAATAGAGCGGTGAGAGTGGGAATAAAAACCCGAGTCGACAACAAGAAGCGGCGAGGAGCTGTGAGCGCCGTCACAAAGGCTTCGAGATCTGGCAGAAGACTTCTGTCGCCAAAGAATGGGAGCAGGAACTTGAAAGGGCAGTTTATACATGAATCACTTTATCATTTGCACTTTTCTGAAGCAGAAGGTGTCTCTCATATGAAATGATGAGCCTGGTCGAGAGTAGGGGTGTAACGATGTGCTTTGCTTTTAAAAAAGTGACAGTTCTGAGCAACAGTTTTCTTGTTTTTCTAGTATAACCCTGTATTACCGTCAGGGCTTGATACAAATGTCATCTGATGAAACAGGATTATTCTACATTGTGAACAAATCTGTGTTGAGTTAGCCGTTAGCTGATAGCCATTAGCTGTTAGCTGATAGCTGATAGCCATTAGCTGATAGCTGATAGCCATTAGCTGATAGCTGTTAGCTGATAGCCGTTAGCTGATAGCCGTTAGCTGATAGCTGTTAGCTGATAGCTGTTAGCTGTTGGATTTTGCAGACGACTTCTCTCGCTGCAGAATGGGAGCAGAAACTTGAAAGGGCAGTTCATACATGAATGATTGTATAATTTGCACTTTAGTATAGGGTGGCTCTCATATAATAAATAATGAACCTGGTCAAGAGTAAGGAAGCCATAATGTACCATACCAAATGTACTAAACGAGAGCTAGCTCATGATAGCTGTTGGCTGCTAGCTGCTAGCTATGGTGCGATTTTCTCGTTTTGCTAGTAGTATTAGTTTCTATGTTTGATTCTGAAAACATGACGGTGTCATTTTTGCGTCACTTTCTGGATTTTCTGGTCCCCCTTATATGGAATTTATTATGCACAAAACATCTGGTGGAACGTTAGTTGACAGCTTGGCTTAATAATAGTGCTACTATACAACCCAGTCTCACGGCATTTCGTGTTATAGTCACGACATTTAATCTATTCGTGTCTATTTGTGTCTATTCGTGTTCACCAACACGATTTCCCCCTTTTTTCGTGTCACACAGAACGATTTTAAAATGTATTTCTATTGGTATGTTTCGTGCCTGCAGCACGTCTTTTTGTCTGGTCGGCTCTTGGAAGACCGGAAGCTGTGAGGTTCATAAAAACATGTTCTTACTCAATATTAAGCCACGATTATTGTTTTTATTTTAAATCGTATAATGTCGGACTTTTTTTGTCGTCTGCGAGGAAAATAAATGGCTCAGAGCCTCAGGATACTGACATCTGTATTTTTTTAAATCTTTTTTTCCTTCTAATTTGTTATTCTTTTCTAAATAACACACTGTTATTTACTCGCCAATAACACACAATTATCCTTATTTTTATTTATTTGGTTATTTCCATAATCTCGGGCTTTGTTGGCGTCCGTCAGGAACTGAATTTCAAAATAAAAATAACCGGAAACAGACGTAGGCCTATAAGGGACATTTCGAGCATCATTGCGATACGCAGCCACTGAACTGATTACCCAAGATCCTCAGCTATGGTTTAAGCTCGCTGATTAGATGTTTTAGCCGCAATGCATGTAGGTATATGGTGTTAATGCGATAAGAAATCCGAAAAACATTTCTGAGTTTAGGATGGCCGAAGACACTACACTACCCATAATCCCCAGCTATCGTTAAGGACTACTGTCACGTGATTAATCTTCAAGCTCTGGGATTGGATGTTGGAGTGGCAGTGCGCCAAGGTTACGCCGAGCGCCAAACAGCTGTTTGAAATGGAACGAAACCACGCCAGACTATCCAAAACTGGAATCGAACGCCCCCCCAGAACTACACATGCTGGCTATGTAAAGTCCGACATTATATATTTAAAATAAAAACAATAATTGTGGCTTGATATTGAGTCAGAACATGTTTTTATGAACCCCTCAGCTTCCGGTCTTCCACGACCCGACCGGAATCGGTGAACACGAATCAATAGATTAAATGTCGTGACTATAACACGAAATGCCGTGAGACTGGGTTGTACCATACAAGCTAATGCTGGCAGATGTAGTTAAATTGTGATATGATCATTGTTTGATTATTTCGAAGGACCTTCATTTAAAGAAAACTGTATGAAAACGGAAGTAAAGGAACATAAATGTTGAAGTACACATAGAATATCTGTTTGTTCTTTTACCTCCCTATTGAATTCTGGATCGAGAATTAGTATCGACTGCTGAATTTATTGGATCCCGACATCCCTAGTCAGAAGTATCAGCATTATTATCCTGTGCCATAGTGTGGAGCAGGTCTATAGATGATGCACATTACATCATCAGGGCGGCCATTTCTGACCCTAAGCAAATAAAAAGTATCCCTGATGTCCTCTGCACGAGCCTTAACAGTTTGATGTAGCTGCTCTCCTTGGAAGGCTGTGTGCCTTGACATGTGTGCGTGTGTAAGCACTTGTGCAAGCCTATCTGTGTGTGTGTGTGTGTGTGTGTGTGTGTGTGTGTGTGTGTGTGTGTGTGTGTGTGTGTGTGTGTGTGTGTGTGTGTGTGTGTGTGTGTGTGTGTGTGTGTGTGTGTGTGTGTTTGTTTGTTCGTGCATGTGTGTGCGCTACCAGTTCCCAGCCATGTCTCTCAAAAGGGCCGTAAAGTCTTTACAGCAAATTCCTTACATTCATCTGTGTCAGAGCACTCGGCACACATTAGGCGTTTACACGGGAGGAAACACAATCTATTTGATGCTACACTGCCCACACGTCCAGAGCCCTCCTCCCCACGCTGGAGATTCACAGTGTTTAACTCCCATTTCATATTCCGAACAGGCAGGCAGACAGGCAGGCGAGAGCGGGGAATGGACTCCATCTTGCTGTAAATCAGCGTTTAAACACCCGGCTAAATGTAATCTGGAAAGAGTCAACAAGCCGCGCTCGCCGCTCAAGATATTTGTTTCTATTTATTCTGGAATGTGCAATTGATTTCCGTTGTATGATGTATGCAAACTGAAAAAAGTCACACTTCATTTCTCCCTCCCTCCCTCCCTCCCACCCGCCGCTGCTGCTGCTTCCCATCTTTTAATATCTGCGGTGCTTATGAGAACAAGTGGAGGTTAATCTAGGAGCGGGTCGCATCCAGCCGGCTCTTCGTGAATGTCAGCGGGGAGATCCAGGCCTCTCTTATTACCACACTAAACCAACAAGGCTGACGGCTGCAAGACAGATGTTTGACTTGGAGGTGTCTTCACCCCCCCTCCATCTCCACTTCTCAACACCATCACGCTCCAACCTCTGCACAGAAAACCGTATGAATCAATCGATGTATCGCCTTAAATCAGGCCCGGCTTTGATTGTATCAGCAAGTCATGCAATCAATCAATTAGTCAGGAGCTAGCGGCCCAATTTGCCTAAAGAAAGATGAATGCTGCCCCGCATCATCCATTCGGCTGTCCGTTTACCCATCAAACACGGCTGCTGTTGACTCCAAAGCCCTACGTGCATCCTTTTATCGATTTCTGCAGATTAAACTTGCAAAAGGAATCAAAGGACACTTAACTGACGGGGAATAATTGGGCTTTTTTTATTTGTAGTGAAGTGCTATCTGTGCTCTCCTTTGATCGTCAAATCATCAAAAACAACAGCAAGCGGCCGAACTCTTTTAAAGAATTCAGCATCCATGTCTTATACCTAGGGATGTCCCGATCACCTTCTTTTGCTCCCGATCCGATTCCGATCATTTGATTTTGACAATCTGCCGATATCGATTTTTCCCGATCCGATCTTTATGCAATGCATTAAGAGGAAAAAAAGGGAACAGATAACGGCTGGCCATCCAACGCGATGAAGTCAGCTATCTTGCTGTTATTGTGTTGGCCTTTTCACTGTTCTGGGGCAGTTTCTCTTTCCTTTTGAAAGTCTCTGAAAGTGTCGGTTGCTTCAGTGCCGATACCTGAGTGGCCGCTGTGTACTCGTCATGTTGTTGTTGGTGTTTGTTTCTCAGGTGGCGTATTCTGTCACACACAGTGACGTCACGAGCTACCCACAATGCAACACGCGCCATATATATATATATAAATACGCCATTTTCCTAGAGGTGCAAATATCCTGGAGGTGCTAATATAAACAGCTAGCTAACGTAGCCAGGCAGAGCGCACTAGGATTTTTTTCTGAATTAACGACCGAAGAAATCGCTGCATGTCGTCGGATTACACCTCTGGACTTGAGGGGTGTGCTCGAGGTCGTTACCAGCGTGAACTAGAGCTGTGTGGGTTGTCGGATTGCCCTTACTGACTGCCTGCAGATGTATGGAAAAACGACAGTGGCCTTCGTCGATGTTGGCTGCATCTACGTCTATCTTCTGGAAACACCAGGTGAATACCCCACTTGTCACAATAATATTATCATGCCATTGCATATATGTGGTATTTTAGAGTTGACTAGATATTGAGGAAGGCAATAGACTATGATATTCAGTACAGGAAGCTTAGCAACACCCAGACGGTGTACGGCTGCTTTCACCTCGCGTAAAACGGCGGATACCGGAAGTACGGTGTCGCGCTCGGCCCAATACCCGTATGTGTGTGTGAAAGAATTAGATTGGTTTTTGTTTTGAAACATTAAATAAAATAAATAAAATAATAAAAATATTTTATAAAAAAAAAAAAAAAATCCCGATCCCCGATTTTTTTTCTCCCGATTCCGATCTTTTGAAAATCACGTGATCGGATCGAGACATCTCTACTTATACTAAATACTAAAAAACCACTGTAAATAATACTGTCAGGGAATCATTTCAAGGCCCATAACTTTGACCCAATTTATCAGTTCAAACTGTCCTGACTGAGCACACGCACCTGCAACCTTGGCTGCTGTGCTCTCAGTGTCTCCTGCTCCTGCCTGTTGGCGTCAGCTGATAGAGGTGTTAGGATTATATCTTGTTATGCACGATGTTGATTCTTCTCTCAGAACTAGCTAAACACACGGGTCCGGGGTAGAGTTCTTCAGAGTTGATTGTGGCATGTCAACCGTGTGGTCAGATCGTGGCCCGTGACATTCTCCGGCCGAAGCTCCAAATAAACCGTCAGTGTTTGCCATCAAAGCTCCGGCTCTGCATCGTGTCTCTCTTTGAGTCCTGACTGCTTCAGAAGTTTCCCCCACATCATTCTTACTTTCAGTTTCCATGCTTATATGAATATTTTTGTATTAGACATTCTTTTAACTTCTTATTTTTATATTATTATTATTATTTATTTGTATTTGTTCAACATTAGAGCTTTTACTTTTATGCTTATACAAATATTTGTAATTTATTATTTTTATTTGACATGTTAACTTCTAATGTTTATATAAAGATTTGTATTTTATTCAATATTTTTATTTCACATGTTATCTTTTATTGGACTTTAAATTTAAATTATTATGTTTATATAGATTTATATATACATTTTTATTTGTCTGCATTTCCATCGGACATTTTAAGTATTTAAAATGTTAATTCTTTTATGTCTTATAATTAAAGAAATATATATATGTCTTACTATTGCACATTCTGACATAAACTTCTTATATTTAAAAAAATGCATTTAAAGGTCACCTATCATGCTATTTAGATATACAAATATATAAAAAACATGTCTATGAAGTGTTTTGCTCAAAAAACAAAACAGATCTCCCATTCTAGCCATGCCTCATATCCCTCTGTTTCACTTCCTGTTTCTAAAGTGCTGGTTTGGGGATAAAGCTTTAAAGAGGAGGGGTCTGAGCTCATGCGGGACCCGGCAGCTACCGTCTAAACTAAATGCTGCCGTGATGAAACGCCATATCATGGATTATCAAGGATCTGAAACAGTCTGGAGCTCAAAGGCTTTCTCTCTTGCCGGTTACACCACAAGGTGAGTTCCTTTCTACTTCCTGCTTCTTCACACACATGCTCTCCAGCACAGGTTAGCTCTGAGTGTTAGCGATGCTAATGTAAACACCGACCATAGTACGTCCAAAACAGTCGGGCATTGTTTCTGATAGCAACGTTTCTGATTGGCCCGTGGGTCCACGTTTCAGATATGACGTCATATCGGACGCAAATCTGGATCAGCTCCGTTGTTCCCCGTTTTTAGAGATTTGGGTACGGAGGAAAAGAGAGGGTTTTATTTTCTGACGCCGCGTGAGTTCCCCGACACACCGGGGACGCATCTTTATGTATAAAATACATTAAAAAGTGCATTTTGCATTATAGGTCCCCTTTAATATATTATTGGACATTTTAGTGCTTACATTTTTGTAAATATTTGTATTTTATTTAATATTGCATCGCACTTTCTGACTTTAACCTCCTATGTTTATAAAACAAATGTATTACATTTTTTTACATATCATTTTATTTCATTTTAAAACCGAACTGTCATGAAACCCAATTTCTATTTAATACAATGTTCATTCTGATGTGGTCGAATGAATCAGCAGCAGCAGCTACAGAGGAAAACGCTTCAAAGTGACTCTGAGAAAAACGGCGCAGAAGTTAAAACCATGGATTATTTTCCGCCAGGTTCATATGGCACGCCTTTAGGGAGCCCGTGGTTACTGAGAGAGGCAGCAGCTGGATGCACACACTGTGGGAAACATATGTAAAATGACATATTTGTTTCATATTTTATCCCAACTGTGAATTCCAATCCTCGTTGTGACACCAGCTCTTCGGTCCACTGCCTCCCATCTGCAGCTCGGTGTCACCACGTCTCCGAGGAACCGGGCTGCGAAACTTCGGGGAACGACAAAAAATAAAAAAAACTCGACAGGAGCAAGTAGAGCACGACAGAGTGGGAACAGCGAGGACCCCCAGCTTCCCCAGGGAGGACGTCTGGGTGGGATTAGAGCCCCTCTTGATTTGTATTATTGCACTATTTTAACTATTTTATCTGTTGTATTGCGTTGCAGCGTTGGAGGAGCCTGGGATCTGATTTTCATCCACATAGCTACACTGTAGCTATGTACACATGACAATACAAGCCTTGAATCCTTGAATCCCACTAGACCTGGTTCTGCTTCCCCTCCTCAGACCCCGCCGCGTTTACATGCCCTCAGATGTTACAGTTCTGCCCAATCTCCCCCAGCTCCAGCATGTAATTAGAGATAAAGACAGAGGGCTCACATACTCAACCTCAATTCTCACGGCTTCACACACCATCGCCCGCCCATAACCCTCCAGAGGACTCCCCCCCCCCCTTCATACTAACACTACACCTATAGCTTAAAAACCCATCATCTCCCAAACAACTGTTCCACTGACTAAACAGATACCACAGTACACGTTACGGCACATGCTCATGATTGATTGGCTTTCAAATGTCCTGAAGCACTTCTGCGTAGAAGTACATTTACAACTACTGTATATACTCGAAGTGCAGTGTATGATGAGGAGAAAACAAAGCAATAATAGATTTTAACTGGTCGAAGGCAAGCACAGCCGAAAGTATATTTGTGTATATACTGTACACTCTAAAAAGTCATTCAGGCGACCTTTCACCTCCACTTCATTAAATGCATGGTTGCAATATAAAAATGTGAGTTAATTGATTTAGATAAACATTTTAAGTTGCAAACATTAATTTATAAGTTGTGTTGACGTAATAATGTTGGCAATTCAATCTTTGACCAAAACTAGCAGCCTTTGAACTGTGAATAGTTCTGTGAGAGGACACAAAGTAGTAGAGGCTACTGTGAGAGTACAAATACTTTGGTTACTATTGTGATATCGCTTTTTATTCAAAATGAATCTCGTGAAGCAGATCAAGGATGCTTCTTGAGGTAGGATCCTTATTCAGAGTTGTCATTGAAATGCAAGTTGTTGGCAGACACCCGTTCAGAAAATATTCAGTTAGGTCATTTCTCTTTTTTTCCTTTTTCAAAAATAGCACAATACAATTGAAGTAGCCACGCTGAACGTTGCTAAGGTATTATTGATTGGGGTTTGGTCAAAAGTGCAATATGCTTCAACATGTAGCTGACAGAGAGCAGTGCTTTTGTCCTGGGCCCGTGGATTTTATTTTATTTCAAGATGTTTAATTACGTCGCTAAACTCCTTGAAAAGGTCCTCTTCCTTTTCTCCGAGGTACACGACAAGGCAGCGGATGCTATAGTTCTCTGCGTACTTCAATTGTATTGTGCTATTTTTGAAAAAGGAAAAAAAGAGAAATGACCTAACTGAATATTTTCTGAATGGGTGACTGCCAACAACTTGCATTTCAATGACAACTCTGAATAAGGATCCTACCTCAAGAAGCATCCTTGATCTGCTCCACGAGATTCATTTTGAATAAAAAGCGATATCACAATAGTAACCAAAGTATTTGTACTCTCACAGTAGCCTCTATACTTTGTATCCTCTCACAGAACTATTCACAGTTCAAAGGCTGCTTATTTACTACAAGGCTATCTGCTGTATTTGAATGACAAAAGATGACACTCACCTTAAAATGTCCTTTGTATATTTCTATTTGTCTTAACTGTGGGAACTTGTCCAGGCATGTTAAGTGGGAGTGGACTTGAAATCCTTAACTCAAGGTGTAGAACACTTAAGTTATCAAGCCGATTGCATTACTTACTACAACTTGAATTTAGTTTTAAGTCAATTAACGCAGAAATATTAAGTTGATGTAATTACCAACATTATTACGTCAACACAACTTATAAATTAATGTTTGCAACTTAAAATGTTTATCTAAATCAATTAACTCACATCTTTATCTTGCAACCATGCATTTAATTAAGTGGAGGTGAAAGGTCGCCTGAATGACCTTTTAGAGTGTAGTAGAAAGTAAAGTACCAGACTTTGCACTATTTTGAAAGGCTTGTACATTACTTGATTATTGTATTCTACTTTATACTTCTACTTACAACACTTCAGAAAAAAACAAATCCGTTTTTTTCCCATTACATTAATTTAAAGAGGCCCTATTGAGATGTGTGTGCATGGGCTTCCCCCCCTGCAGTGTGCTCTCTAGGTTTGAGTGCATGTAAATGGTCTGCAAAGGCTAAAATCCCTGTGTTCCCTCCAGAGTCCCCCCCCCATGCCTGAAACGCCTCAATTGGACTCCTTTGTTTACTTTCCGAACACAGTGACATCACTGTGTAACCCTCGCGCTCCTATTGGCTAGCGCTTCAACAAATTGTGGGCGGGACATTTTTACATATGAAAACACGTGATTGGCTGATGTGACGTAGTACTGCAACATTGATTTAAAGAAGTACTATAGTATTTCTACTTTTCCAGTAAAGAGTACTTCTGCACCTCCAGAAGTAAACAGACAGCTTATATTTCTTGATACTTTCAAGCGATTATTCCTATATTATAAAAATAAACAAAGATACAAATGGTGAACACGTTAATAATATACGTTAAAGAAAATCTAATTAATGATTATTATTATTCGCTGTGTATAGATGTGTGATATTTCTTAATATTTCGTGTATGGAAACGAACGTCCATCTGTCCTTGTTGAACCTTCTTTGAGTGCAATACATTTTAAATCTCTAATGCTCAAATGCCCCCCCCACCGTACTGTAACAACTCCCAGGCAAACAATAACAACGGTAAATAAGTCATTTTTCTTCATATCTCCCTCTCTTAAAACTTCATCCAGGCATTTAGAGGATAACGCAGAGGAGGAACTCTCGACTATATTCAAGAAACACAAAATTATTCTACGGAGGGATCCATTATTCATCTCGGATACATTTTTCATTTAGGAGCGGGCTGGATATGAGCTATGATGAATGCATCGCCCGGGATGCAATTTGTATGTAAAATAACAGAAGATTACAGAATATGTTTTAAGTGCAAATGCGGTTTGTTGCCATCTAAGTAAAAAATGCATTCCTACAAAAAGGAATAAGACCTGAGCCCCGTGATGTAGCCTCGTGAAATCACTTAGCCTTCAGCTAGGCCCCTCGCCCGGCAGTATACAGGGTCGAGTGATGAATGAGGAGCGCATTATCATTCACACGATAACCACTTCCTCTGGCGGGGAATGAGGCGTAAGGAAACTAACGCCGAGTCAACTTCTTCACAGCGGCAGAGGCGCGTGGCTTCACTTGCAAACTGTCCTGCAGACGCACTGTGAGGTCAACTGAAGGCGTATTCGGATCCTTTCGTGAAAAAAAAGTAGAGATACTACGGTTTTAAAATACTATGTGACAACTAAAAGTCTAAATGTTTCTTAAGTAGAAGTCTTATCGCCTGAATGTAAATAAGGTATCATAAGTAAAGGTATTTTTTATGCTGGATGGCTCTTTTCTGTTGTGTTTAAGTATTATAGAATACTAGATTACACGTCACTTGTTAGACGCTTTTATCCAAAATACAGGAGCACTTTGGGGTGAAGTGTCTCAGGGACACAACGACATGCTGACTGCAGTGGGGTTTGAACCTGTGACCCCCTGATCCCAACACCAACATCCAAACAGACACACACACACACACACACACACCCACCCACCCACCCACCCACACACACACACACACACACACACACACACACACACCACACACACACACACACACACACACACACACACCACACACACACACACACACACACACACACACACACACACACACACATACCATGTATACATCACTTCAGGGGACATTACATTGACTTACATGCATTTCCTGGAGACTTATCCTAACCTGAACCAACACATGCCTAACCCTTACCAAGTCTTCACCCTAAAATTAATGACCCCCTTATGGGGACCTCCATTTTGTCCCCATAAGGGAGGTGAGTCCCCACACGTGACTGTTTAAACAGATGTAGGTCCCCACAAGTATAGTAATGCTAGACCACACACACACACACACACACACACACACACACACACACACACACACAACACACACCACACACACACACACACACACACACACACACACAACACACACACCACACACACACACACACACACACACACACACACACACACACACACACACACACACACATACACACTCACACACGCTCACACACACACACACACACACACACACACACACACACACACACACACACACCACACACACACACACACACACACACACACACATACACACTCACACACGCTCACACACACACACACACACACACACACACACACACACACACACACACACACACACACACACACACACACACAACCTTCCTCATCCAGCACCAGTCACTTTTCTGCCATCTCCGCTGAACACTTTAACATATTATTAACATTTTAAGTTGTATACGCCGGTTATCGGCCCTTTTTGTTTTTGTGTTGTTGTTTGATGTATGTATGTCCCACTGTAGGACCTCCAGAAACGATATTTCGAGTTTTCTGGATGTACAATATGTAGAATTCTTGACAATAAAGCTGACTTTGACTTTGATACGCACATCCCACTGCGCCACACACCACCGATTGGAAAAAGTAGAAATACTACGGTTTTAAAATACTATGTGACAGCTAAAAGTCTAAATGGTTCTTAAGTAGAAGTATTATCGCCTAAATGTAAATTAGGTATCATAAGTAAAGGTAATTTTTATGCTGAATGGCTCTTTTCTGTTGTGTTTAAGTATTATAGAATATTAGACTATACTGTTTTTATCACGAACAAACACATGTAAGAGCATTTTAATATTGTAGTTTGTCAATGTCGTGCGCATTTTAGATACTTGGAAAAGTTGACGCTATTTTTAATGACGTTTTATACTGCCAAATATCTTGATCCATAATACCTACTACAAATGTACATATAGTACACCATCATTCATTAGTTTATGTATATGTTGTATTATTAATATGAACCAGATTGAGTAGGCTACTGAACTTTGCACTACTGTTGTAAAATACCAGTGTATCATATAAACATATCATATGTTTTTAGATATGTAAAGTAAATATGTGCCTCTGAAATGCAGTGAAGTAAGAGTATTAGGTAGCATACATGAAAGTATGTCTATAAAGTATATTGAAACAGTTCTTAATCGATACTTGAGAAAATGTACAGTTGCTTTCCATCACTGTTTTTTCTGCCAGAGGTGGAAGAAGTACAGGTTCAGGTTATGTGTTTGTACCCGTAGGTATATTTGGTTTGCAGGTAAAAGCCAAGGGATCCATTATGACACGTGCCAAAACAACAAAGACACAATTTTACAAGTATAATAACAAATACTTGTAAATATTTAGTACGATATTTGCCTGTGAAATGTAGTGGGGTGGAAGTATAAAGTAGCATGAAATGGTATTCCAGTATAGTACAAGTATGTCTCAACAACACTACTTGAGTACTTGAGTAAATGTACTGACATCTCCACACTAACACTGAGTGGAGATTCTACTTCCTGCCATCATGTGTTTCTGAAATATGTAATAAGTAAGTGTTAAATAAATGTATAAGTATATGTCAAAATAGTACTCAAGATTGGTTCTTGAGAAAATGTTCTCAGTTGCTTTGGATTGTTTTGTATCCGATGAGATACTAAATAGAAACTAAAGTAGGAAGTACAATAATGAATTAATAATGATTAGCAGCAGACGGTACACTAGCTGTTCAAATGTAGTGGAGTGGAAATATAAAGTAGCAGAAGATGAAATGGTACTCCAGTATAGTACAATCATGTCTCGATACTACTTGAGTAAATGTCCTGACATCTCCACACTAACACTGAGTGGAGATTCTACTTCCTGCCATCATGTGTTTCTGAAATATGTAATAAGTAAGTGTTAAATAAATGTATAAGTATATGTCAAAATAGTACTCAAGATTGGTTCTTGAGAAAATGTTCTCAGTTGCTTTGGATTGTTTTGTATCCGATGAGATACTAAATAGAAACTAAAGTAGGAAGTACAATAATGAATTGATTAGCAGCAGACGGTACACTAGCTGTTCAAATGTAGTGGAGTGGAAATATAAAGTAGCAGAAGATGAAATGGTACTCCAGTATAGTACAATCATGTCTCGATACTACTTGAGTAAATGTCCTGACATCTCCACACTAACACTGAGTGGAGATTCTACTTCCTGCCATCCGTCCACATGTTCCTCTCAGGACTCTTTCTGCTCCTCATCAGCTCCACTCGCTGCACACCGTTTCAATTCAGCGCCTCTCAAAGACACACAAAGAGCCTTCCCCTCCATTCACAACACAAAGCCTGCGAACACGAGACATGCCCACCACGGAGCATGTAATACAACTCATTACTGAACACAGAGAGAACATCTCCATCTCCCTCCATCCGCAGCTCCGAAACCAGCCTTAATAACTAAAGCTGTCCCATTGATCTTTAGAGACGCTCTGAAATAACTCGTATAACAGTGAAGGTAAAGGAGGGGAAAGCTGAGATACTGTTTAGTTAGGAGACTAAACCGTATGTCAGCAACATCATTGTGTACGAGCACCGGCTACCGTCTGATGAGGGATATGGCGCTGTTATTTAATGCCTTTTAAAAGGAATGAGATTCATCTAAAGTAAAAAGGAGGGGAAGAAAACGGTTCTTCTTATAAACTCTATCAGCTCAATCATGAACATAACGTTTATTCTCTGAGACAAAAAGGAGAAGGGGAGAAATATTGGGGAAATGGGATCGTTATACATTTAGGATCTCTTTTCTGAACTATTTTATATACATTGTGAAATGTACACACGTTTATTTAAAAATGTTTTTTCTTTTTGTACCTTTTTTTCCCTTTTTTTCCTTTTTTCCCTTTTTTCTCTTTTTCCTTTTTTTTCTCTTTTTTCCTTTTTTCCTTCCATTTTTCTCTTTTTTCCCTTTTTTCTCTTTTTCTCTTCTTTTTCTTTTTTCCTTACATTATCTGCATCTGTTATTTTTGTTTTATATAATAACTTTTTAAGGACTGTGCTTTACTTTAAGTATCTAGCAATTTTTTGGGACTAAGACTAAGTCTTCTAAATCTTCTAAATGAGAACAGATAATTGTTAATATTTGTTATGTTCAGAGGGACTGAAAATGTTGGATGTTTCTCTTGGTAAAATATTTCCTGTGATGTATTCAAGCAAACAAGGTGGTTGTGTAATGTTGTAAAATCAGTTGCTGTCTGATGATTGAGGCAACCAATGCACAAAACACAATATGTGTATATCAATCCTCCTGAGATTATTTAATGATTGCAAGAATGGCCATGCAGTGAGTAACACACAGCCTTATATAAAGAGTTAAAAGCCACTATAAAACATGTAAAGCTCCTAAAACGGTCACTTCCTAATAATCAAAGCATCCGTTTTTCTCACAGATTTCAGTACGTCAGGATACTATTGTTAAAAATTACATTTCATAAGGATCAAAGCTGAACACTACAACTTCCATTACAAGGTCTAAACTGCGGCTTCCCCTCCTGCTTTTCCAAAACTGTAGTTGACCCACAAGCAAATAGTGAGCAAACACAAAGAGTGAGAATCTGGGTCAGCTGCATTGATCAGAAACTGCTCTGTATCGCTCTGGGGTCAGTTCTTGTTTGGTTGCTAATAAAAGGGCACACGGTTTGGATGTTTAAAGAGACCTGGATTCAGCTTTGGAGGAGGGAACCTGTTCAACCATGAAGCTGCTTTTCTTCATTTTTAAAGACTCAGTAATGCCATGACAAATACAGAATTACAAAACCAACAAAAGAACATGTTTAGGAGGTTACAGGAGATCCACTTCAGGATGTTCCTTTTATAATATCTGACAAATCAGGTCCAAGTTAATTATCCTAAGACTGCCGGATGTTATAGCACTGGTCAGATTTGGCAGGTAGAATAATTAAAAGATAATACAAACTCAAATATAGCTTAGTGCCGGCCTTTAAGATATGGACCCTTATCCTTGGTCCAAAATGAGGAAATTATTCAATCTTTTACAAGCAGCTGTACTTAGACTTTCTACTTGGCAGAGCTAGAATCAAAGACACTGGGTCCATATCTAACTGTCCGTCAAACATGTTCCCCATTTCATCTAATATTTCAGATCAGTATTACTGCAGCATCACCAGAGGCAGTGGGTGAGGGAACCTTCAGCCTCTTTTCTAGGAAGTAGAAGATGTTTTCAGGTGAGAAAGTATACATTTAATGTGCCAATATTTGGTCAGCTTGTCCAAAATATGTGACGGTGATGATTTGAAACCAAAGCGATCAAGGAAACACGTATATCAGCTTATTTGTGTTATCTTCACGGGTCTTTAGACATTGGTGGAAACACAGACAACAATGGGCTTAAAGAACATTTTAGTTCCTTGAAAATACTTGAAAAAAAAACTTTTTAGTTTGTCAATCTTAGAAACTTTTGGTGGAAACCAGGATGAAGTTTCTCAGTTGCACCAGACGCCAAATTAGCTAAACTTCCGAGTAAGAAAATGACCCAGATCTTCTGTATCCATGGGATCCATAGAGCAGTACCTTTCTTTTAAAAAACTCCTCTTAGACACGCTTTCTCTGGCTAATTAATCTAAACAAAGGGAGGAAAATAACTCTGGATTCAGCTATTTTTAGGACCTAATGATTTAAATAATGGCTTTTTAAGATAGATATATACAGGGATATTAATTGAGCTCTGATTTACCGACCCAATGGTAATCCATTGGGTCGGTCTTTTAATGCCCAAGATGCGTCTCACAACAGACCCGAAAATTGTATTTTGATCGTTTGCCACGGACTTAAATTGCCGTTCTTCTTTTGGGTTTTGGTTGCATTGAAGGAGAGCTGTGGGCGTGTAAGGTAGAAAAATAATCAGATCATCCACGGCTGCACACGGCCGCATGAACCTTCCCTAACCTCGGGGCAATCGCATGACCCGAGGCAAAGCTTTACGCACATTAAAAAGACATGAAGTTCAGAGCTCTGGAGCTTCCAGCACGCAATCAATGGGCCACAGGTGCAACGTTTCGTGCACTGCCAGAGAAATGCCCTGGTTTCCAACCTCCCAGTGGAACCTGTTTTAGCACTGAGTTTAGTTTAGTTTATTTGTTTACAGAGTCGTGGACAGTCCCCATTGATCAACTGTCACAGAGAACAGTAAATGGGGCAGCTTTAGCCAACATGCTAATTTCCAGCTGTTGTCCCCGGCCAGATGATGATGGACACCTATTTAAAATCACAATACATCAACAGCATTAGTTATAAAGACAGGATGAAAGACAAGTAGATAGAGGAGAAAGGATAATGTTCATGTTAATGCCAGCAATACAATGCCCTTTCTTCCAACCTCCCAGCATTAAAGTGGAATCAGGTTTATCACCAGGTAGGTTGACACGTACGAGGAAATTGACTTGGAGTCGTGGTGCATACATAAAAGTAAAACATAAATAAAATAAAAACACTGAGAGAACTATTTTAAGAAAACTATAATAACATAAAAAAATATAAAAAATATAGTAAAATATGTCAGTATTTACATAGAAATAGAATGGAAAAAAATAGAATAAAATATGGAATACAATCCGACAGTAATTAAAAGAAAGAAAACTGATATTGTGTACATTGTGTGCATTGATGTAATGTATAGAGTCCATGGGAACCTGTGTTCATGTTAATGTCAGCAATAATAGAGACCTGCAGCACGAGAAACAATAGGAAGAAAACGACATGGAGGAGTGCGAGCTGCAGACAGCTTTTTTTGTTTTTGTAGGTGAGCTGGAAACAGTGTGGAGAGAGGGCAGGATGTGAGTCTGTCAACTTCTCCCCGTCTGCAGACGAGCAAATGGGTCTAATTCAACACTGGCTGTGTGAGAGCGTCTCGGCTGTCTAGCAGCGTGAGCGGGAATTAGATCTATGGTTTGTAGCCTTCATCCCTTCCCAGACAGACTTGTTCCGGCTCAGAGGCGCTGCCTAATCCGCACCTCTCTCCCGCTTGCACTCCCGGAAAATGACTTCACACAAGCTGCCGCAAACGCCCAGCGCAGCAATTCTCGTCTGACTGCACTCAGCAGACCTCCCATAGCTCATTTAACATACCAATTCCTCCCCAAAGCCCACCCTGCCCCCAGCTCCTAAGAGAGGGAAACAACAAGGAAAACAACTACAGCCCCTCTTGATAATTTAAGGGCCCTTTTCTCCAGAGGGGCTGTCAGAATCAGCAGCACAGTGGGGGGGCGGGGGTGCGCTGTGTGTGGTAAACCGTTTCAGAATCAGAAAACCTGTATTCGTCCCACAGAGGGGAAATCCACATTTGTTACAGCAGCAGACAGCTTAATAGTAACTGCGGAGCATGCATACAAAAATATTCAAGATACAAAAAATTGCAAAACACACATCCTGTAACAGTTCTGAGGATTTAGCAGCCAGGTATATATTGCATTATTAACGATATATATATATATTGCACATATTGCACATTTTATAGTTGGTATTTAACAACAAAGGATGTTATATATCCAGTTTATACGAACCAGGTTGTACCTCAGTGAAAGGTTTTTTTTTTTAACTTGGAGATACATTTTCTGCATCCTGAGCGATACATTCATCAAAATCACATCCAGCCCACTCTATAGGTCCAAATAGGGTCAGAAACCTAGTTGCCTGAAATCCAATTGAACTTTCTCCCATACAAATACTTTCTTTGAATTAAAGTATCAGATAACAACAAAGCAGTGAAGTTGATAGAATTACATATTTTGGCAGGCTGAACTTCAAAAAGCTTTGCTGGTTCGCTCCACAAAAAGCCGATTTTGGATTTCTGCCAGAAATAATCTCTATGGCAAACAAATGTTTATGATACTTATACGTTATGTTCAGCAGGATAATCTCCACATATTAACACCACATTATGCTATAAAGGAACTACAGCACGGTCACATGACTTCACGTCACCACCGCTAAGCTAAAGGCGGCTAATGTTGGGCTATAAAGGAACTACAGCACGGTCACATGACTTCACGTCACCACCGCTAAGCTAAAGGCGGCTAATGTTGGGCTATAGAGGAACTACAGCACGGTTACATGACTTCACGTCACCACCGCTAAGCTAAAGGAAGCTAATGTTGGGCTATAAAGGAACTACAGCACGGTCACATGACTTCACGTCTCCACCGCTAAGCTAAAGGCGGCTAATGTTGGGCTATAAAGGAACTACAGCACGATCACATGACTTCACGTCACCACCGCTAAGCTAAAGGTGGCTAATGTTGGGCTATAAAGGAACTGCAGCACGGTCACATGACTTCACGTCACCACCGCTAAGCTAAAGGTGAGTAATGTTGGGCTATAAAGGAACTACAGCACGGTCACATGACTTCACGTCCCCACCGCTAAGCTAAAGGCGGCTAATGTTGGGCTATAAAGGAACTACAGCACGGTCACATGACTTCACGTCACCACTGCTAAGCTAAAGGCGGCTAATGTTGGGCTATAAAGGAACTACAGCACGATCACAGGACTTCACGTCACCACCGCTAAGCTAAAGGCGGCTAATGTTGGGCGTGATGACGTTTAGTGCCTGAGTTGAACCAATATTTCAATACCTCTGCAAATGAAACACAAAACCTAGTTTGCAATTGGCCCTTGAACTGCCTCGGAGGAAAATGCATATATTAAGGACAGGAAACCCAGTGAGGTTCATCCAAACCAAAGCTAATGACCTCCATCTGTTTCACAAGACTGACCAAAATCAGCCATCAACCCTCCCTCAGAGCGACTGGGAAACAGCCATTTTGGGATCTTTGGGGGGAAAGCTGTTTTTATGGAGCTGTAAAAGTTAAAGGGGCAAACATTGTCTTCCCTGCGAAGCCTTTATGAGCAGTCAAAGTGCGAGAAAGGCAGTTCTGCAGAACTCCTTAGGCAGCAGTGAGAAACAAGCGGTATTACAAGAAAAGGGGAATGATTAAAGCCTAATATGGCCTCATGGAGAGAGGGGAGAGAGAGGTGATTTATCCCTTCACAGCCTTTTGACACTAAATTAAACTGTTGAGTCCATTCCCCCGTGCCAGCTAGTTATCTTTCCAGGCTAATTTAACACTATAATTTACATTCCATATAAAATACATCCTGATGTGGCGCTGTCAAGGCCGTACATCATTTGCAGAGAGTGCTCCAGTTTCAGTGAAAAGGACAGAATTAGATCATATTCATGATGCAATTAAACACTTCAGTGGGAATCGATGTAAAACCGATGAGCCCTGAAAACAATGCATATGGCTGAGAACATTAGAACACATTACCTTCCCTCGGATCCCTCGCTCCACAGACGCAATTTAAAAAATCCTCCACCGCTCTCCGTCTCCCCAGATTCATAACGCACAACGATAATAAATGAATTTTTCACAAAATTATTCAACTACTAAATTGCCCATGGTAACTGAGCATCAGATGAAAGTGATGTGAATTATTAAGCAGGGCAACTGTTTGTTCTCTCCACGGTGTGATAATGGGGCAAATGAGGAAGAGTACAGGGGCAGAAGAGTTACAGTAGATCACATAACAATCAGTGATGTAAAAAATTGCTTTTCTTACTTTACTGTTACGTTTAAAAGTATTAGCATCAAGAAAAACACCTATTCTGCACGACCACCCATTTCAGAGTAGACTTTAAAATACATTATGTTGGACTTTTAATGACTGGGATGGAATGTATTCACTATTTTCTGACATTGTATAGATTGATAATGAAATGTCACACACAATAAGTGCCTCTTGCATTAAAACGATC
>NW_027262987.1:210337-264970 GCF_902827115.2 Pseudochaenichthys georgianus
ATCTTATGCATACATATGTATTATTATATTTTTGATTTATTAAATGTATAAAATTAATTTGACTTCTTCAGTTTGATTAAATATAATAATTGTATTATTTATTGAACATAACTTCTTATGTATCTAAATATATTTTATTTATTTATTTCATAATTTGTTTTCTAAGCTTCTATGTTAAACATTTTCTTATATTTTATTTATTTATTTAATTAAACGTTCAATGAAGCAACTGTCACTGAACCCGATTCCCCCCCGAGATAAATGAAGTATTCTGATTCTAATATGCTGTTAACACATGTGAGCATCACACAACTTCCTCGAGACTTTTTAACATGCAAGCAAGTGTGTCGCCCCCCCACACACACACACACACACACACACACAATTTAAAAGGTCATTAGGGATTAAAATTGCCTCCTACTTTGCAGCCTGAAAAGTGAGTGACATAATAGGAGGAGGTCTCTCCCTTCCTTTAAAGCCTCTCCACCACAGCAGCTTCCCCACCCCTTCACTCCCCTCTAATTCGGAGGGCATTATTAGATGCTGACATTATTAGCTGGAATAGCAGAGAGGCCCTGCTGTCGTTACGAAGCCTTGACTCCGCCGCTGACTGCCAAATCTGTTTCTCCGGAGCGCCACACTACCAACGCCAACAAAGGCAGATTAGTGAAGCCCTTCTCCTGTTGCAGCAGAGGTTAATATAAAGTGACGGGGCTAAGTCCGCTCTCATTAAGTATGCGGAGAGATATTACGCCGGTTTGTTACATCAGATCGTTATTGGATTAAACAGCATGCACAACAATGAAAGTTTAATTTTCCTTTTCGGCAGGAATGTGAAGCAGGCGCTGTCAGAACAAAGGCAGCGCTACAATGCCGTCTTGTTTTCCACTTCCCCCTCTGCCACAGTCGGAGTGGCAGACACGAGGATACGATGATGCTAAGTGAGGATGTCAAGCCTTGGATTCGTCCTCTCCCTGAAGTTAATGCATTATTTATAAAGCAAGGAAATTCCCCTGCGCTGAGCAAACCACGATTCAGAGAACTAAAAAGGGGGATATGAGAAAATCATGAGACATTAGGACTGGGCGGTAAAAGTAGAGCGATGTTTGATATCAATAAGACAATTGTTGTGTAGTTTTACGCTTATCAATACACACTGCCACAAGTTCGGTTGCATGAACAACGCGCTGCCTCTGTAACTCAGAGTGGACCATTTTTACAACTGTCTGACATTTAATTTCAAGTTTAAGATTCAAGCCCAAATGTTGAGGAAAAAAGTCAAAATGTTGATTTCATGATTCTAGATTGAAGATAGAAATGTCAGAGAAAACTTTATGAGTTTTAAGATTAAAGTCGTAATTCTGAGAAAAAAGTTGGAATTCCGGAAAGAAAGTTTAATTACTTGAAATAAATCAAAATTCTCAATTTAAGTCGGAGGAAAAAAAAGTCGTAATTCTGAGATTGAAGTCAATGCATTGTTTCTTATTTCCCTGATTACAGTCTGTCGATCAACAAGTCGCTGATTCACAATCGTTATTACGTTTTTATTTGGAATCATCCAGTAACTGTTAAAAGCACCCGATTAGCGAAACACCGTTTTTATTTCATCTCAAGCAAACAATTCTCTTCCTGCTCTGTCACCAGACATGAGTAGCAATTTCATTTCCCTGCTCCCTCCACTTTTACTCAAGTACAAGACCTGAGTACTTCTACTTTTACTCAAGTACAAGACCTGAGTACTTCCACTTTTACTCAAGTACAAGACCTGAGCACTTATACTTTTACTCAAGTACAAGACCTGAGCACTTATACTTTTACTCAAGTACAAGACCTGAGTACTTCTACTTTTACTCAAGTACAAGATCTGAGTACTTCTACTTTTACTCAAGTACAAGACCTGAGTACTTCTACTTTTACTCAAGTACAAGACCTGAGTACTTCCACTTTTACTCGAGTACAAGACCTGAGTACTTCCACTTTTACTCGAGTACAAGACCTGAGTACTTGTACTTTTACTCAGGTACAAGACCTGAGTACTCCTACTTTTACTCAACTACAAGATCTGAGTACTTCTACTTTTACTCAAGTACAAGACCTGAGTACTTCTACTTTTACTCAAGTACAAGACCTGAGTACTTCCACTTTTACTCGAGTACAAGACCTGAGTACTTCCACTTTTACTCGAGTACAAGACCTGAGTACTTGTACTTTTACTCAGGTACAAGACCTGAGTACTTCTACTTTTACTCAACTACAAGATTTGAGTACTTCCACTTTTACTCAAGAACAAGATCTGAGTACTTCCACTTTTACTCAAGTACAAGACCTGAGTACTTCTACTTTTACTCAAGTACAAGACCTGAGTACTTCTACTTGTACTCAAGTACAAGACCTGAGTACTTCTACTTTTACTCAACTACAAGATTTGAGTACTTCCACTTTTACTCAACTACAAGATCTGAGTACTTCTACTTTTACTCAAGACCTGAGTACTTCTAATTTTACTCAAGTACCAGATCTGAGTACTTCTACTTTTACTCAAGTACCAGATTTGAGTACTTCTACTTTTACTCAAGTACAAGATCTGAGTACTTCTACTTTTACTCAAGACCTGAGTACTTCTACTTTTACTCAAGTACAAGATCTGAGTACTTCTACCTTTACTCAAGACCTGAGTACTTCTACTTTTACTCAAGTACAAGATCTGAGTACTTCTACTTTTACTCAAGTACCAGATCTGAGTACTTCTACTTTTACTCAAGTACAAAGAAATAATTATCCCTCGTAGGATAAAGGAAGAATGAGACAAAATAAAAAAATACAATAAAATAATTAAATATATAATAAATCAATAAATAAAACAATGATAATAAATAATTAAATACGAATTATAACAATTAAAGGACAAATTTAAAGAGGACGTCGTTAATAAAACTATATAACCCTATATTGGGGGGGGGTCTGCTGCCGGTCTCGGGGGTATCCCCTCTGTCCCGTCACCTGCGATAACTCTCAGAGCTTTACGATCAGATAACATGAGTCATAGATCTGGGCGGTAAATAAGAGCTTGTCAGTGGGGCTGACGCCAGAAAGCCCCCCCCCCCCCCCATCAGACTGCTGCTATTGAGCTGGGGCTAAAGAGGCTCCAATAAATAAGCCTGATATTTCCCTCTGGACGTCATTGGTGCCACCCTGAAGCATCAACAACAAAAACAACAACAACAACACAGAAACAGGAAGCGAACAATGCTTTAAAATCATCAAAAAAAAGAAAAGGATTAGGTAAAGCGGCGCTCTGCCATTTCTAATTAGTACTCTGAAACAGAAAAAGCCAGGAAGTCGATGGATCAATCCATTTCAAGTATATTCAAACTGTACGCCGGACTCCAAGATGTCTTTTAATGGATCCTCAATCCATACTTTGCAATTAAGCATGCCAAATGTGCCATTAAGCAACTCCACTGGCGGGTATTTACTCTGCGATGTTTGGGTGTTTCTCAGAGCGCGTCCTCCCTGACCCGCTCGGAGAAACCCCGTGATGGACACTTCCTCTGCAGCGCCAGCTAATCATCGCCGCCGATTCGTTTACACGGGTCGGAAATGACTCCCCGAATGACCGGCGTTGCATATTAAACAGACAAACACACAACGGGGACGCAGCCGTGGAGGACACGAGAGCGGGGCTCATCCCACGGAGCCCGCAGAGGGGAATCCGGAGGCTGATTGATCGCATATTAAAGAGATTCTGTCCACGGCACATTTTGACAAGGCACCTGCAAAACAGTTTTCAACATGCATCAGCGCCTATTCAGCAGAACTGCATGCAAAGCGCATGCCTCTGTCGAAGCAGGGGGAAGGAGGCTATCAGGAGAACGAGCAGCGAGTGCACGGCTACAGGCGTGCAATCAGCTGAGAATTCAGAAAACTCGCCCAGTTTGTTCAGTTCTATAATCAGAGAGCAAAGAAGGAAACAACGCCAATGGCACAGCGGCAAAAACATTCCCATTAGTGAGCAGAAAAAATAAGTAGTCCTCCGTGAAGGCATTGCTTCTCTCTGCATAACTTCGGTGTCTGAGGAGGTGATTTAACGTCAAGAGTGAACTCTGCGAAGCCGCTCTTTCTCCGTCTGGGTTTCACGCAGAAACTTGAAGCAGACTACGATTCCTCATCGGGATTCATCGCATGGGTGACGGCGTAAAGCGACTACATGCAGTTTATTTTACAACGTTGGACTTCCTGATTGAAAATGTGGTCACTCTTGAGTTCTTGAGCGTTCTCTCGTTGATAATAAGCGAACAGTATAGTTCTAGTTACGTTAAGGGTGCAGTAGTTGACTTTAATACAAGTCGTCGTTGCCCAAATCGTAACTATAAATTGACAGTAGTGCATTGGACAGATAGTGTGTATACATCTTGCTCGTCTTGGACACATATTGACGATAAACATGGACTATATCAACTTCTGTATCGGCAGATGCTCCCGACGCACGGGGAGACGAATAGTAACAGGATTCTTTAAGCCAATTATATTCGAGTTAGCAACCGAGCCTTTCTCTACAGTCTACTTATCGCAGCTATGTAACAGAACCAAGAGGAAGTAGTCACGCTGGTGTTAAGAACCCGTATGTAACATGTCTACCTGTCGATATCCCATCATGCCGCACTAATTCCACTTCATCGATATGCAAACATGTCATTATATCTCAGGGTCAAAACGTCATTAATTCAAGACGGTGTCATCCGCCGGGTCGTTATGTCAATAGGTGCATAATTTAAAGTGTCATTACACATAAACCCCGTCTTTATACATCTATCTGTATCGGAGGAGTCTGAAGTATGCATGTATACTGAAAGTGGGAAATATTCACTTTGTTAAACTGGCTTTGGTGTTAAATAGTGTCTGTTTTCACAGCTTTGAGGTCTTATCTTTAAAGGTCCCGTGTCACGGCCATTTCCACTGATCATATTTCCATCGTTGAGGTCGACTAGAATACATTTACATTGTTCAATGTTCCAAACTCCCATTGGTTTCTCACAGGATCTCTGTGTAGTATTCACTCTCTGTCCTACACGGCTTGTTGGAGCTCCTCCCCCCCCTCCCTGTGAGCCCAGTGTGCTCTGATTGGTCGGGACGTTGCGAGGCTCGTTGCGAGGCTCGTTGCGAGGCTCGTTGCTGCTCGCCGACAGGTTTCCGGGTCGGCGATACAGCGAGAACAAGCTAAACTCATCCTGAGCACACACACACTCACAGCCGAAGTAAAACAATAAGTGAGGCTTGATATTGAGGAAGCAAAAGGTTTGTAAGGCTATGAGAATGGGTCTGCTGCGGAGGAGAGCATTTCTCCGAGACCCCAACTCGTCTATTACCAGCGTTCAGGGAGCTCTATGCAAGTCAATGGGACTCCCTGTGAGTTAGCCAAGGGGTCCTGGTGTGAGAGGGGCTCCACGGATTGGTCCATTTGGGTGTTCACACGTCACAAAACCAGGAAGTAAACAATGGAAAATGAGAACTCCCCAACGAGGCGTTCTGGGGCAGCAGACAGGTCTTCTCAGCGTTAGAGTTTACTCGCTACAGGGTGCACTTTGAGGGTCTGTGACTGCAGACCGTTTACATGCAGAACAAGCTTCATAGCAACAAGGGGACGGGTGACAACAGGAAAAGCACGACATGGAAAGAAAAGACAAAATGGTCCTTCTGAGGACCTTTTAAAACTTCACTTTTTTATCTTTCTTTTCATGCATTTCCTGAGTGCCGTGTCTTCTGTTTATCGTATTTCAGTTTTTCCATGGCTGCCTCCGTGTCCTTGTGTTTTATTGATCTGTCATCGTCTCAGTCTTTTATCTCTCACGAGTGCTCGGGAATTAGTTTTTTTAAAAGCAGCATAAACACAAATAGTATACTGTTCTCATCGGGGATCGGGCTTCGTCTTTATTCTGCTCATTGTGTCTGGATCGGAAATAGAGTCCGATCTTTCACACACATTTAGAAAAAGACCAAAATGGCCAAATGAAACTGAAACCAAAGGATAAGACGATTCATTCATTCTTTTTTTACTTAAAACACCTACTATTTTTAATAATCAAATACATTTTTCATGCAAATTGTCAAAAAATGCTCTTTTAGCCTCAAATATGGTGATTTTCTGCTTTTGTGTTTGTTTCATATCAAATTTAATATTTTGGGTTTTTCACTGACTTTTAAAACGTCTTCTTTGATTTGAGAATGTACTACGACTCGATGTAATGTAGAAAATAATCTGCAGTTGAATCAACAAAGATGATAATTTGGAAGAGACATGGAGAAGAGGGGACACATGTTGATGTAGAAGAGACATGAAGAAGAGGGGACACATGTTGATGTAGAAGAGACATGGAGAAGAGGGGACACATGTTGATGTAGAAGAGACGTGAAGAAGAGGGGACACATGTTGATGTGGAAGAGACATGGAGAAGAGGGGACACATGTTGATGTAGAAGAGACGTGAAGAAGAGGGGACACATGTTGATGTGGAAGAGACATGGAGAAGAGGGGACACATGTTGATGTAGAAGAGACATGAAGAAGAGGGGACACATGTTGATGTGGAAGAGACATGGAGAAGAGGGGACACATGTGATGTAGAAGAGGGGACACATGTTGATGTAGAAGAGGGGACACATGTTGATGTAGAAGAGGGGACACATGTTGATGTAGAAGAGGGGACACATGTTGATATAGAAGAGACATGGAGAAGAGGGGACACATGTTGATGTAGAAGAGACATGGAGAAGAGGGGACACATGTTGATGTAGAAGAGACATGAAGAAGAGGGGACACATGTTGATGTAGAAGAGACATGAAGAAGAGGAGACACATGTTGATATAGAAGAGACATGGAGAAGAGGGGACACATGTTGATGTAGAAGAGACATGAAGAAGAGGGGACACATGTTGATGTAGAAGAGACATGAAGAAGAGGGGACACATGTTGATGTAGAAGAGACATGAAGAAGAGGGGACACATGTTGATGTAGAAGAGACATGAAGAAGAGGGGACACATGTTGATGTAGAAGAGACATGAAGAAGAGGGGACACATGTTGATGTGGAAGAGACATGGAGAAGAGGGGACACATGTTGATGTAGAAGAGACATGGAGAAGAGGGGACACATGTTGATGTGGAAGAGACATGGAGAAGAGGGGACACATGTTGATGTAGAAGAGACATGGAGAAGAGGGGACACATGTTGATGTAGAAGAGACACGAAGAAGTGGACTTTGGATGATAGGTGACCTTTAAAGTGTGTAGCCATTATGAATGTTTTTAATGATATCTTTTGCGTGAAACCAAGAATGCCTCTGTCTTTGCTACGGGGGAATCTTTCCAGTAAAATAGAAAAAAAAAGATTGATTATTTTGACTTGGATATATGGATTTAATCCCATCAGGACAGAACGTTATTGATTCCTCTCCACACCGCAGCATTCGACCTTGTTTACTGAAACATTTCACTGTTTGAAAAGGACACTGTGGATCGTATGCCATCTAAAAGACATACAGTATTATGGCTTTTCATTTGAAGATATAACATATAAAATAAAGCGTCTCACATCCTGAAGGCTCCTCTAAGTGGTTCCACAAATAAAAAGTTGCCGTTTAAGGAGCAGATGTGCAGAAATCTGAAGGATTAATCATTCTCCCTCCGCGTCGAGTCTTAACGAGAAGTCGTCTGCGGTTGCGGCGAGTTTCTGAACATTAAGTTTATGAGCTCGTCGTTATTTAACATGTCAGGGTCCCCCACAGTACAATGAAACGTTGATGGTGATGGCAGCACAGACACGTTGTGTTCTCCTAACTCCTACTCCTGCAGGTGCAAAGACATTATCCGCATTCCTGATAAATATTCAAAATTAGGGAGCGCTTGATTTGCTGCACCCTTGGTGGTTGTGGTGGAATTAACTGAAGTACAATTATGATGAGCTTTTCCATGTTGTGTAAAATGTGGTACTTCTTGTATCTGAGTACTTCCTCCACCACACACACACACACACACACACACGCGCACACACACACACACACACACACACACACACACACACACACCACACACACACACACACACACACACACACACACACAGTAGTGGAGAGTTAAGGATAAATGTTGTCACTAGTTGTGTATTTATCACTAGGTTAATAAATGATAGCGCTTTTCCTAATGCTCAAAGACGCTTTACATAAAAAGAAATGCACGGTGAGTTCAGGTTCTGCAGTGCTGCGGCCATTTCCTGCCTCTCCATCTGCATACAGTGAAAAAACAAGCATTCCTGTAAATAAAGACGGCCGTCCAGCGACTGTCTTCCCAGCGACAACGCTATTGAGCGTAGTCAGATGCTCCGCTGATTAAAAATTGATCCATTTTGAAAAATCTAATCAACTGAATAGGCTCCTCTCATAGGTCTGGGTGGGGTTGTGTGTCGGGGGGGTGGAGCAGCTGCTGACACAGAGAGGCGGACCTGTTATTAACCCCTGCACCTCCACCCACCCTGCACCCCCCCGAAGCCCAGGGACCAGACAGAGCCCAGACGGCGTGAATTATTCAGCAGTCTGAGAGCGGCTCCGGACACTCGGCCTCTTAATGCCTGCCGGTGGAGGCGAGTGGATCTAATGGCCGCTGGGGTGGAGCTCCGGCTCACAAGGCAAGGAGAGGCAAGTTTATTTCAAGATGCAAGGCTTTCATTGTCATAGCTACAGTGTCGTTATGACAATGAAAGTCTTATGTCACAGGCTCCTCTAACAGTGCAACACAATACAACTGATTATTGTGCAAGTAAATACAATCAAACAGAATATAATAGAAATAGTCTACAAGTTACAGATTAATGTTATGGATGTTCAAAAGTTCAGGCGTTTAACAGTCTTAAGAGCATTAAGAAACATATTATAAAATGGCATTTAAAAACACTAATTTAAAAAGCAAAAATAATAAAACATGAATAACAAAAGTTACATGAATAAAAGTTACCGTGCAGCATGAGATGTGAATAGTTCAATTTAAAGCAGCGGCAAAAAGAAAAGTCTTCAGCCTGGATTTAAAAGTAGTCAGAGATTTGTTTGTTTATTTGTTTATTCCACGCATGGCAGTTCTTTTAAAACATGTAAACTTATACTGGTTTTTTTTTTTTTTATAGCGCATGGTGGAAAAGAGCAGGGAAAAGAAAATATTATATTACCTGCCACTTCTTAAAATAAATAAAATAACCAAAAAAAGTCAAATAACAAATAACATTTGTTTAAAAAATACTGAAACATAAAACCAGAACACAATCCAAAGTCAACTTCATACTGTCTAATTACGCTTTCTTTATAGTTGCAGCGGACCTGCAGGTTCTAGATAATTGGAGCATAATAACTGAAAGCTCCTTCTCCATGTTTAGTTCTGACTCTGGGGACAGACAGCAGTCCCAGCGGACGGATGGAGGGCCGCTAACGCTCCGGCTGAAAGGGGGAAGTGAGAGCGAATTCATCGGGGGGGGTCACGGAGGGTTAATGATGCCGCACGTCTAGACGGACGCTGGACTCACACCCTGCCCAAAAGGCGGACGGGGGGATGGTGTCCGGATGCAATAATATTCTAGAGGAAAACAAGCCCTGCAATATTAAATCTGGGGGCTTGTTGACTTTGAGCAGGATCCACAATTGACCCTTACAAATAACAGAAAACAATATTACAGTGATGGCGTCTTTTTGTGGGCTGATTTTCCATTTGATTTTTTTGGATTATTGCAGAAAAATTATCTCTATGGCAAACAAACTTTATGATATGTATACATTTTGTTCAGCAGGATTTAATCTCCACATATTAACACCACTAAGCTAAAGGTGGCTAATGTTGGGCTATAAAGGAACTACAGCACGGTCACATGACTTCACGTCACCACCGCTGAGCTAAAGGTGGCTAATGTTGGGCTATAAAGGAACTACAGCACGGTCACATGACTTCACGTCACCACCGCTGAGCTAAAGGTGGCTAATGTTGGGCTATAAAGGAACTACAGCACGGTCACATGACTTCACGTCACCACCGCTGAGCTAAAGGAGGCTAATGTTGGGCTATAAAGGAACTACAGCACGGTCACATGACTTCACGTCACCAACACTAAGCTAAAGGTGGCTAATGTTGGGCTATAAAATATCAGACAGATATCAATAAATACGGCTAGCTGATATTCGCTGTCTATCTACCTTGTTAGCTAGCCTACCTTAGCTAGCCATCTAACTAGCTATTTAGCAAATGTAAGCTATATAGCTAGCTATCGTGAAATGTGTGCTTTTTGTGATGTACATTTGAATTATTATTTAACAGCCTATGGTTGGACTTTAAGTGCAAACCATTGTCTACGTTCAGGCAGTGAGAGTAGTTATAAAAACATGTTGACGTGTTATTTAAATAAGCAGACAGGGAACTACAAACATCTCTGTAGATTCTCAAATATGTTTTTGGGATAAATCGGTGTATGAAATAGTTTGCTTCTCATCTGATAAACTGTTAAACTTAATAACAGTGAATTAAAACGCTTAAAACTAGTTTCTGTGGAAAGGAAAGGTTGGTAAAGCTGGAGACGCTGTGCAAAGTAATAGCAATAACTGTCTTACTGACAGTGACAAGACGTAACACGTCAATGTGGAAAAGCCCTGCAGCGAGCGAAGCATAATGTGAACACAGTATAATTCATCCGTTTGGAAGGAAACTCAACCTGTTGAACTGTCACGATGAAGCTCCACCCACAACTGACTCACATGAGAGTAACCAGGAAACAGGCTGTTATTCTGCCTCGCTGAGACGACACACACACACACACACACACACACACACACACACACACACACACACACAAGACAATGAGAGAGACGGACGGTTTTAAGATTCAACTTTACACCATAAACCACTTGGGGACGTCCGCGGGAGGGAATACTGGAACACCTTCCTCTTCGAGCAGCTGCTGAATCAACAAACTGAGGGTTTCACCAGAACAAAGACTCAAAGTGAAAGTAAGTCTCAGGGAACAGGGAGCGGCTGCTGCCGAGTTCACTGCTTCACTCACAGACAACATGGCTTCCAGATTAGAGGAATATCTCAGCTGCACCGTCTGCCATGACACATTTAGAGACCCTGTGGTCCTGTCCTGCAGCCACAGCTTCTGTAGAGCCTGTCTGCAGAACTGGTGGATGGAGAAATTCATCAAAGCGTGTCCCCTTTGTAAGAGACCTTCAGTTTATGACCCTCCCTGTAACCTGGTGTTGAAGAACCTGTGTGAGAGTTTCCTACAGGAGAGAGGTCAGAGACCTCCAGAGGCTCTCTGCAGTCTGCACTCTGAGAAACTCAAGCTCTTCTGTCTGGACCATCTGCAGCCAGTGTGTGTCGTCTGCAGAGATTCAAGAATACACAGCGACCACAGATTCAAACCCATCGATGAAGCTGCTCAGGATCTCAGAGAGGAGCTTCAGGAAGCTCTGCAGCCTTTAAAGAAGAAGTTAGAGACTTTTGAAGAAGTTAAAGTGAAGATTGATCAAACAGCAGAACACCTGAAGGTCCAGGCTCGACACACAGAGACGCAGATTAAGAAGCAATTTAAGAAGCTTCACCAGTTCCTAGAAGAGGAAGAGGAGGACAGGCTGGCTGCACTGAGGGAGGAAGAGGAGCAGAAGAGGAGGATGATGAAGGAGAAGATGGAGGCTGTGAGCAGAGAGATAGCAGCTCTTTCACACACAGTCAGAGCCACAGAGGAGGAGCTGAGAGCTGAAGACGTCTCCTTCCTGCTCAACTACAAGGCTGCAGTGGAGAGGCTGCAGCGCCCCCTGCTGGAGGCTCCACAGCTGCCCTCAGGAGCTCTGATAGACCAGGCCAAACACCTGGGCAACCTCAGCTTCAACATCTGGAGCAAGATGAAGGACATGGTGTCCTACTCTCCTCTCATCCTGGACCCAAACACTGCTCACCCAGACCTCGTCCTGTCTGAAGATCTGACCAGTGTGACACGGGGACATGAACAGGAACTTCCTGATAACCCAGAGAGGTTTGATAACTACTCCGTCCTGGGCTCTGAGGGCTTTGACTCAGGGACTCACAGCTGGGACGTCCAGGTTGGAGACAGTACATACTGGGAACTGGGTGTGTTAGCGGAGTCTGTCCAGAGGAAGGGATTCATACGGTCTGGATTATGGAGAATAAAGTTTGTTTCGGGTAAATACTCAGCATGGTCACCATCGGCTCCAGAAACTCCTCTCAGCCGGCAGAAGGAGCTCCAGAGGGTCAGAGTGAATCTGGACTGGAACAGAGGAAAGATGTCGTTCTCTGATCCTGACACTAACACACACATACACACCTTCACACACACTTTCACTGAGAGGATGTTTCCATACATAAAAAATTTGGATGTAGACCCAGTTAAGGTGTTACCAGGTCTGTGTGACTGTAGAACAACAGACATACAGTAGATGATGAGGGTCGATCCAGTGAAGGCTGTGTTTGAGTTTATCAGGGAGCAAATATTTCATTTGGTTTTTGGGTCAGTGCGTTTTGGTGTTGTGTTTATTGTTTTGTTTTTTTGGTGACTTGTTAATAAAACTAATCAAAAGAAGTCTGAGTATCTTTATTTTGGCACCACAGTTTTTTAATAGACTTATTAGAGTTGAGGTTAAACTTCCAAAAAGACAAAAATGTCCCTACGAATGAAATATTGCAGAAAATAATCTCTGTGTCAAACAAACGTTTATGATACTTACACGTTTAGTTTAGCAGGATACTCTCCACATATTAACAGCACTTTATGATTTTTGAAGTAAAAAGCTAACGTTAGGCTATAAAGGAGCTACAGCACGGTTACATGACTTCACATCACCACCGCTAAGCTAAAGGTGGCTATTGTTGGGCTATAGAGGAACTACAGCACGGTCACATGACTTCACGTCACCACCGCTAAGCTAAAGGAGGCTAATGTTGGGCTATAAAGGAACTACAGCACGGTCACATGACTTCACGTCACCACCGCTAAGCTAAAGGTGGCTAATGTTGGGCTATAAAGGAACTACAGCACGGTCACATGACTTCACGTCACCACCGCTAAGCTAAAGGTGGCTAATGTTGGGCTATAAAGGAACTACAGCACGGTCACATGACTTCATGTTGCCACCGCTAAGCTAAAGGAGGCTAACGTTGGGCTATAAAGGAACTACAGCACGGTCACATGACTTCACGTCACCACCACTAAGCTAAAGGTGGCTAATGTTGGGCTATAAAGGAACTACAGCACGGTCACATGACTTCATGTTGCCACCGCTAAGCTAAAGGAGGCTAACGTTGGGCTATAAAGGAACTACAGCACGGTCACATGACTTCACGTCACCACCGCTAAGCTAAAGGCGGCTATTGTTGGGCTATAGAGGAACTACAGCACGGTCACATGACTTCACGTCACCACCGCTAAGCTAAAGGTGGCTAATGTTGGGCTATAAAGGAACTACAGCACGGTCACATGACTTCACGTCACCACCGCTAAGCTAAAGGCGGCTATTGTTGGGCTATAAAGGAACTACAGCACGGTCACATGACTTCATGTTGCCACCGCTAAGCTAAAGGTGGCTAATGTTGGGCTATAGAGGAACTACAGCACGGTCACATGACTTCACGTCACCACCGCTAAGCTAAAGGAGGCTAATGTTGGGCTATAAAGGAACTACAGCACGGTCACATGACTTCACGTCACCACCACTAAGCTAAAGGTGGCTAATGTTGGGCTATAAAGGAACTACAGCACGGTCACATGACTTCACGTCACCACCGCTAAGCTAAAGGCGGCTATTGTTGGGCTATAAAGGAACTACAGCACGGTCACATGACTTCACATCACCACCGCTAAGCTAAAGGTGGCTAATGTTGGGCTATAGAGGAACTACAGCACGGTCACATGACTTCACGTCACCACCGCTAAGCTAAAGGAGGCTAATGTTGGGCTATAAAGGAACTACAGCACGGTCACATGACTTCACGTCACCACCACTAAGCTAAAGGTGGCTAATGTTGGGCTATAAAGGAACTACAGCACGGTCACATGACTTCACGTCACCACCGCTAAGCTAAAGGTGGCTAATGTTGGGCTATAAAGGAACTACAGCACGGTCACATGACTTCATGTTGCCACCGCTAAGCTAAAGGAGGCTAACGTTGGGCTATAAAGGAACTACAGCACGGTCACATGACTTCACGTCACCACCACTAAGCTAAAGGTGGCTAATGTTGGGCTATAAAGGAACTACAGCACGGTCACATGACTTCATGTTGCCACCGCTAAGCTAAAGGAGGCTAACGTTGGGCTATAAAGGAACTACAGCACGGTCACATGACTTCACGTCACCACCGCTAAGCTAAAGGCGGCTATTGTTGGGCTATAGAGGAACTACAGCACGGTCACATGACTTCACGTCACCACCGCTAAGCTAAAGGTGGCTAATGTTGGGCTATAAAGGAACTACAGCACGGTCACATGACTTCACGTCACCACCGCTAAGCTAAAGGCGGCTATTGTTGGGCTATAAAGGAACTACAGCACGGTCACATGACTTCACGTCACCACCGCTAAGCTAAAGGCGGCTATTGTTGGGCTATAGAGGAACTACAGCACGGTCACATGACTTCACGTCACCACCGCTAAGCTAAAGGAGGCTAATGTTGGGCTATAAAGGAACTACAGCACGGTCACATGACTTCATGTTGCCACCGCTAAGCTAAAGGAGGCTAACGTTGGGCTATAAAGGAACTACAGCACGGTCACATGACTTCACGTCACCACCGCTAAGCTAAAGGAGGCTAATGTTGGGCTATAAAGGAACTACAGCACGGTCACATGACTTCACGTCACCACCGCTAAGCTAAAGGCGGCTATTGTTGGGCTATAGAGGAACTACAGCACGGTCACATGACTTCACGTCACCACCGCTAAGCTAAAGGAGGCTAATGTTGGGCTATAAAGGAACTACAGCACGGTCACATGACTTCATGTTGCCACCGCTAAGCTAAAGGAGGCTAACGTTGGGCTATAAAGGAACTACAGCACGGTCACATGACTTCACGTCACCACCGCTAAGCTAAAGGAGGCTAATGTTGGGCGATAGAGGAACTACAGCACGGTCACATGACTTCACGTCACCACCGCTGAGCTAAAGGCGGCTAATGTTGGGCTATAAAGGAACTACAGCACGGTCACATGACTTCACGTCACCACCGCTAAGCTAAAGGCGGCTAATGTTGGGCTATAGAGGAACTACAGCACGGTCACATGACTTCACGTCACCACCACTAAGCTAAAGGTGGCTAATGTTGGGCTATAGAGGAACTACAGCATGGTCACATGACTTCATGTTGCCACCGCTAAGCTAAAGGAGGCTAACGTTGGGCTATAAAGGAACTACAGCACGGTCACATGACTTCACGTCACCACCACTAAGCTAAAGGTGGCTAATGTTGGGCTATAAAGGAACTACAGCACGGTCACATGACTTCACGTTGCCACCGCTAAGCTAAAGGAGGCTAACGTTGGGCTATAAAGGAACTACAGCACGGTCACAGGACTTCACGTCACCACCGCTAAGCTAAAGGCGGCTAATGTTGGGCTATAAAGGAACTACAGCACGGTCACATGACTTCACGTCACCACCGCTAAGCTAAAGGCGGCTAATGTTGGGCTATAAAGGAACTACAGCACGGTCACATGACTTCACGTCACCACCGCTAAGCTAAAGGCGGCTAATGTTGGGCTATAAAGGAGCTATATCACGGTCACATGACTTCACGTCCCCACCGCTAAGCTAAAGGCGGCTAACGTTGGGCTATAAAGAAACTACAGCACGGTCACATGACTTCACGTCACCACCGCTAAGCTAAAGGTGGCTAACGTTGGGCTAAAAAGGAACAACAGCACGGTCACATGACTTCACGTCACCACTGCTAAGCTAAAGGCGGCTGTTTTTTTTAACATTACGTTGCTTTTGTCAGGACCCCCGAAAAACAGATGGTGCATCTTAAGGGGTTTATCCTAATAAATATATTTAGGAAATAATGAGGATGAGGACTTGTGTTTAAAACATCCTTGCCATATCTAAAAATGTGTCAAATACAACTGTTAAAATCACATCCAATCAATACCAATTTCCCAACAAATGCAAATTAGCATCTGGCAGTTTCTATGTGCTGGGGACTCGTACTGTACATTTCTAACATAAAACTTTGGGGTACTCAACATCTCAGGGTTCACACTGCTTGCAACTAGACTCTATTAAAAGATTGTCTACACAACCCCACTCTGATTACTCACAACTCTTATCATCACCGCACAAACACCCCCAGCAGCTGGAGAGGGTCCTCCACACAGCACACAGTCTCTCAGTAATCAGGGCATCCTTCCCCAGGGAGAACAGGGGGAGGCTCAGGGTGCGACTCTCATTTGGGAGTTACCATGTGATCTATCACCTTGGTGATCATGTGCATCCTCGCGCGGTCTCTGAGGAGGTGAGGAAGAAAGAAAATGACCCCCCCGGTGCAATAAAAGCAGAAAACATGAGGGCACAACTGAAGGGTTCTTCATAGAGACAAACATTTGCTAATTGTTGCAGCAGCACACATAACCCCTTTTCTACCGAGGTGTTTTAGTTTTTCGTATACCACTGCAGCGACGTTGGCTCTCGCCCTTAAAAACTATAGTTCAAATCAGGAATCAAGAATCTGCCCGGCCAGCACCGAGAATAGAGGGCTGCTAACGTCAGATGCTAATGTCAGATGCTAACGTCAGATGCTAACGTCAGATGCTAACGGGGTAACAACAGTTTGTGGCGAGACTAGAAAATATTGCAGAAGTAGCATCAAGATATAACATGAGCACACAAATACATTTTGATGTGGCTTTGTAAGTATAATTACATGTACACATTTTTGTATTAAAGGGCACCTATCATGCTATTTGTAGGCAATAGCACAGGTCTCAGATATATACAAAAATATAAAAAACATGTCTTTGAAGTGTTTTGCTCAAAATACCAAACAGATCACCCATTCTAGCCATGCCTCATATCCTCTATTTCACTTCCTGTTTCAAAAGTGCTGATTTGGGTATAAAGCTTTAAAAATAAAAATAATTGATAAAAAATAAAAAAGGAGGGGTCTGAGCTCATGCAGGACCCGGCAGCTACTCCATCCATCCATCCATCTTCTCCCGCTTATCCGTGGTCGGGTCGCGGGGGTAGCAGTTCCAGCAGAGAGCCCCAAACTTTCTTTTCCCTGGCGACATCAACCAGCTCTGACTGGGGGATCCCAAGGCGCTCCCAGGCCAGCGAAGAGATATAATCCCTCCACCTGGTCCTAGGTCTACCCCTTGGTCTCTTCCCAGCTGGACGTGCCTGGAACACCTCCCTAGGGAGGCGCCCAGGTGGCATCCTAACTAGGTGCCCGAACCACCTCAACTGGCTTCTTTCGACGCGAAGGAGGAGCGGCTCAACTCTGAGTCCCTCCCTGATGACCGAACTTCTCACCTTATCTCTAAGGGAGACACCAGCCACCCGGCGGAGGAAACCCATCTCGGCCGCTTGTATCCGCGATCTCGTTCTTTCGGTCATGACCCATCCTTCATGACCATAGGTGAGGGTAGGAACGAAAATGGCCCGGTAGACAGAGAGCTTTGCCTTCCGGCTCAGCTCCCTTTTCGTCACAACGGTGCGGTAAAGCGACTGCAATACCGCTCCCGCTGCTCCGATTCTCCGGCCCATCTCACGCTCCATTGATCCCTCACTCGAGAACAAGACCCCGAGATACTTGAACTCCTTCACTTGGGGTAAGGACTCATTCCCTACTTGGAGTGGACAGTCCATCGGTTTCCTGCTGAGAACCATGGCCTCAGATTTGGAGGTGCTGATCCTCATCCCAGCCGCTTCACACTCGGTTGCGAACCGATCCAGTGAGTGCTGAAGGTCGCAGACCGATGAAGCCATCAGAACCACATCATCTGCAAAAAGCAGTGGTGCAATCCTTAGTCCACCGAACTGCAGACCCCCTCCCCCACGACTACGCCTCGAAATCCGATCCATGTATATTACAAACAGGATTGGTGACAAAGCGCAGCCCTGGCGGAGGCCAACCCTCACCGGAAATGGGTCCGACTTACTGCCGAGGACCCGGACACAGCTCTCGCTTTGGGAGTACAGAGATTGGATGGCCCTGAGTAGAGACCCCCTCACCCCATACTCCCGCAGCACCTCCCACAGTAACTCCCTGGGAACCCGGTCATACGCCTTCTCCAAGTCTACAAAACACATGTAGACCGGATAAGCGTACTCCCAGGCCCCCTCCAGGATCCTTGCGAGAGTAAAAAGCTGATCCGTCGTTCCACGACCAGGACGGAATCCGCATTGTTCCTCCTCAATCTGAGGTTCGACAATCGGCCTGACCCTCCTTTCGAGTACCTTGGAGTAAACTTTCCCGGGGAGGCTGAGTAGTGTGATGCCTCTGTAATTGGCACACACCCTCTGATCCCCCTTTTTGAAAAGGGGGACCACCACCCCGGTCTGCCACTCCTTCGGTACCGTTTCCGACTTCCACGCAACGTTGATGAGACGTGTCTGTCAACCATGACAGTCCCTCAACACCCAGAGCCTTCAGCATTTCCGGGCGGATCTCATCCACCCCCGGAGCTTTGCCACTGTGGAGTTGTTTGACGACCTCAGTGACCTCCCCCCGGGAGCTACTGTCTAAAGTAAATACTGCGGTGATGAAACGCCATATCATGGATTATCAAGGATCTGAAACAGTCTGGAGCTCAAAGGCTTTCTCTCTTGCCGGTTATACCACAAGGTGAGTTCCTTTCTACTTCCTGCTTCTTCACACACATGCTCTCCAGTACAGGTTAGCTCTGAGTGTTAGCGATGCTAATGTAAACACCGACCGTATTACGTCCAGAACAGTCGGGCATTGTTTCTGATAGCAACTTTCTGATTGTGCCGTGGGTCCACATTTCCGATAATACCTCATATCGGACGCAAATCTGGATCAGCTCCGTTGTTCCCCCGTTTTTAGAGATTTAGGTACGGAGGAAGAGAGATAGGGTTTTATTCAGACGCTCTCTGTTTCAAACAAACGTTTATGATACTTACACGTTTAGTTCAGCAGGATGATCTCCACATATTAACAACACTTTATAATTTTTGAATGTTGGGCTATAAAGGAACTACAGCACGGTCACATGACTTCACGTCACCACCGCTAAGCTAAAGGTGGCTAATGTTGGGCTATAGAGGAACTACAGCACGGTCACATGACTTCACGTCACCACCGCTAAGCTAAAGGTGGCTAATGTTGGGCTTTGAAGGAACTACAGCACGGTCACATGACTTCAGGTCACCACCGCTAAGCTAAAGGTGGCTAATGTTGGGCTTTGAAGGAACTACAGCACGGTCACATGACTTCAGGTCACCACCGCTAAGCTAAAGGTGGCTAATGTTGGGCTATAGAGGAACTACAGCACGGTCACATGACTTCACGTCACCACCGCTAAGCTAAAGGTGGCTAATGTTGGGCTTTGAAGGAACTACAGCACGGTCACATGACTTCACGTCACCACCGCTAAGCTAAAGGAGGCTAATGTTGGGCTTTGAAGGAACTACAGCATGGTCACATGACTTCACGTCACCACCGCTAAGCTAAAGGAGGCTAATGTTGGGCTTTGAAGGAACTACAGCACGGTCACATGACTTCACGTCACCACCGCTAAGCTAAAGGAGACTAATGTTGGGCTATAAAGGAACTACAGCACGGTCACATGACTTCACGTCACCACCGCTAAGCTAAAGGTGGCTAATGTTGGGCTATAAAGGAACTACAGCACGGTCACATGACTTCACGTCACCACCGCTAAGCTAAAGGTGGCTAATGTTGGGCTATAAAGGAACTACAGCACGGTCACATGACTTCACGTCACCACCGCTAAGCTAAAGGTGGCTAATATTGGGCTATAAACCAAAATAAATAAATAAACCAAACTGGCTCTAGCAACAACATAACTAATTTCACTGGAAAACATTACAGAGTCCGGGCAGAGTAAGGTATTCTTATTATTCTTATTATCATCCACTTGAGAGTTATGCACTTGAAGGTTGACTTCACTGGGAGTGTGCTCGATGAGTCTGATGAGTTCAGCCTTCAGTATATCTGACCAGGATGGGCACATTTACCGCTGAGGTCAACATCGTCGCCGTGATTGAAGCAAACCAAGGGCGTCTGCTGGAAGGCTACAGGAGGGACACCCCCCCCATTTACACAAAAGTAATCCGCCCCCAAGCTCCTCTCACTCAAGGTGACCAAACACATCATTCAGAGATATGGAGAGGAAATGATCCGGCTGGCCTCGACGCTGCGGAGACATTCAGAACGAGCGAAAGGCGCTTGAGATGCAAAATAGAAATGAGAAGGACGTGGACGAAGTCATTATTTACTTAAGTGCAAGTAGAAATACTATGGTCCTAAAATATTCCATTACAACTCAAAGTCCTATAAGTATCAATCAGCTAAATGTACTTAAAGAAAAAGTACTTACGCACATAAGGGCTTTTTATCATCATTATATTATTATAGAATATTGTATTATCCTGTTTTATCACCAACAAAGAGCATTTTAATAAAGTACGAGTACATTTTAGAAATGTTGTGATTAGTAATACAGCACTGCATTATATCATATAAGCCAGGGGTTCTCAAAGTGCGGCCCGCGGGCCAATGGCGGCCCTCGAAAATGTTTCTGGCGGCCCGCGATAGTTAATGTGACACGCTGAAATGCATGCGTTATATTTTAATCCTCCATGGTTGTATCTAGTAAGAATTAGAATGGAATTTAAGAATGGTAAAACTGCGCCCCCTGCGTTGTCATTCCTAAATTATGAATGACAGCTTGTGGAAAGTTTGCTAGACTACTGGTTGCATGGCAACTAGGCATCTCGCGAGTTGCGGTAATTGGTTAGTACAATAAAGAAAGGATTTGTTTTGGAATTATTTTGTGTTCCGTTTTTTCTTGGGCGACCCTCAATCCAATATTGGGTACCTCACTCGGCCCTCACTCATCAAAACTTTGAGAACCCCTGATATAAGCATATCATGTGTTTTTATATGTAAAAAGTATCTATGTGTGTCAAATAAATGTAGTAAAAGGTACAATATTTCCCTCTAAAATGTAGTGTAGTAGAAGTATGAAGTGGCATCAAAGTAGGGCTGCTCGATTATGGCAAAAATCATAATCTCGATTATTTGGGTCAATAATTGTAATTGCGATTATTAAATGCGATTATTCATTGACTTTGAAAACATCCATTTATTGTTTTTAACAGTTGACTACCCTGAACTTTAAGTATAATTCAACTGAATAATAATAATAAAAAAATAATCGTTTTATTTCGATTACGTTGTTTTCGTAATCGTTGCAAGCCATAATCGTAATCGCGATTAAAATACGATGAATTGAGCAGCCCTACATCAAATGGTATATTAGAGTAAAGTAGAAGTTTATTTTAAAGGGGACATATAATGCTAATTTTCAGGTTCATATTTGTACTCTTGCCTACATTGTACATAGTGATGTCATTATGTTCCTGAAGTAAACAAAGCAGTCCAACGAAGAAGTTTCAACTTCAACAAAATCCAAACACACTACAGGAAATGGAAAACCCCAAAAAGCCTAAAAGGGCCTCTTTCAGTAGAGGTTCGATCCGCTTAAAGCATATCAAAACGTAACAGTACATACAATGGAAATACTCCGGTACAAGTATGTCAAAATAGTAAGTGTGGTACTTGAGTAAATATACTTCCAGCACTGATGAAACTTATAGAGCAAAGTATTACACGCTTTCTTATCACAAAGACACACTGAGTCACAGATTAAATGTCGCCGCTGCTGCGTCTGTCAAGCCGGTGTGTCCTTGGGCAAGACACTTCACCTGAACTTGCTCCTGTGGGTACTGTCCACAGTATCTGACCATTGCATGTATGATATATGTGTAATGTGTGTATATGTAAAAGCGCTTTGAGTCATTGAAAAAGCGCTATAATAAATGTAAGGAATTATTATTAATTATTAAATGTTGGCACTGCATTAATAATCAATAGGATCTATTTTCATGTGAGGAGAAACATTCCTGCAGAAAACACCCTCCACTTCTCATGTAGGATGTTTTGTGATATAAGTTAACCCCCCCACACCACAGCCAGCACCAAATTCCTCCTCCTCCTCCTCTTCTTCCTCCTCCTCCTCCTCCTCTTCCTCTTCCTCCTCTCAAGCGTTCAGCAGCAGCCCGGAGCGATGTTTAGCTAAACCTGCTGGCCTACGTAGGCAGAGAGAGTCCCCAGAGGGCTGAACAATCAGACAATTTCAAGATCATGAAGCATTAAACCAATCCCGGCAGGGTACACTAATTAAACAGCCGAGCCCGGCACAGCCAACCAATCCCCACAGAGCAATTAAATCCATCCCCTCTAAAACACTGAGGAACCTGTCTGGGGAAAACTGCGAGGAGAGAGGGGAAGGGAGGGGAGGAAAATATCATAAAAATTCTTCTGGAGGAGAAAAAAGACCTATAGGGGGAATGCAGCAGGAGGCTAACGAGGGAAATTGAAAAACTCTTTGTTCTTTTTTTTTTACATGCGTTCAGATTTTCCTATCGGCATTTAAATGCGAAAGACAGTGACCCCGTTGCGATCAGAAGTTGCATATTTAATTAAGATTACAAGGTCTGGAAAGCACTCGTGAGACTGAAGGGAGAGACAGGATAGCCTGAAGGCCTTTATTACACACCGGCGAAGCAGCTAACACAGCCACAAACCGGATCGATACCCGATGCCCTCCACCGCCACAGTGAACGAGCAGGTGACGGCGGAGGCACGGACGAAACTCGGCTTTTCAGGGGAAACTGATCAGCTGAGCGGCATGCCATGCAGAGGGATATTAGCATGATACGGCATTAGCATATACGCTATGTGTGTTAACATATATGGGAACGGACATTAACTCCCAATGGATGTTCTGTGACCCGGTGTGTTTCGGTAGTTTTGGAGACGGAAACACCAGAAATGGTACGATGGCAATCCAAGGGTTATCATTGGGCTTTTGGGGTAAAGAAACACATGACGCCTCTTCAACCTGTGACCCATACACAAGAGAAGAAGAAGAATCGATGATAGTGCTGTGGGTTTTCAAACAACTGCATGCTAAGAAGGCCAGTGGGCCGGACGGTATAGATAGATAGATAGATAGAACTTTATTTGTCATTGTACAAGTACAACAAAATTACAACAGACTCAAGGTGCCAACACGCAACAACAAGACACTATAAAAACAACAAGACACTATAAAAACAACAAGACACTATAAAAACAAAAAAAACAATAAATGGGACTTAAAAAAAAAGGAATATGTACATAAATAAATAATAAATAAATTAAATTGCACGATTCCCCTCGTATTGCAAGGAAGGCTTATATAACTTAAATATCAGCAGCGTTTAGTGCACACATGGCCCTGGGAAAGAAACTGAATTTGAGTCTGTTTGTCCGGGAAGACGTGGTACGGAAGCGCCTGCCTGAGCGCAGCCGTACGAAGTGCTCGTTACCCGGGTGGTGTGGGTCCTTGAGGATTTTGACTGCCTCCTTAAGGCAACGAGAGCTGTACAGCACCTCCAGGGAGGGGAGGGGGCAACCTGCTGAAAGCGTTTGCAGACGAGCTCCCCCCTGCCTGGAGTCCATTATTCCAGCTCTCTGCTGACTCGGGAAGCATCCCTCAAATATGGAAGAACGCTGTCGTCATACCAGTTGCAAAGAAAACCATGCCCACATGACAACAACGACTTCAGACCAGTGGCTTTGACCTCAATAGTTATGAAGTCACTGGAACGGATCATTGTAGGGAACTTGCGAACTGAGGTGCAACACCTCCTGGACCCCTACCACTCTGCGTGCAGCGATGGTAGAGGTACAGATGACGCTCTGACCTCTCCCACTCACTTTATTCTAAAACACCTGGAAAGTCCTTTAACTTATGCTAGATTAATGTTCACGGACTTTAGCTCAGCTTTTAAAACTATTCTTCCCCACATGATGTTAAAGAAGCTCAAACAGATGGATGTGCACCCTTACTTGATCAGATGGTACCACTCCTTCCTACTGAAAGACAGCAGCAGGTGAACTCGACCCTCTGACACACAGGTCATACGCACAGGGGCACCACAAGGCTGCGTTACGGTAGCTCTCTTCTTCTCTTCACACTCTACACACATGAGTGTAGGAGTCAGCACGCACACAACCACATCATAAAGTGTTCTGATGACACAGCCACACTTCGTCTACTGACGAGAGACTCTTGAAGAGGTCGTGAAGTGGTGTGAGGCGTCACATGTTAAAAAAACAAAGGAAATGACCTTTGACCCCAAGTCAGCAGGCGATCACCGCCCCGTCCTTATCAACAGGGAGGGAGTTGAGCAGGTTACACGTTTTAACTATTTAGGGATTTATTTTGATGCTCAGTTCGGCCGCGCCCATCAGGTGGATCGGGTAGCTCAAAGATAAGCCAGCGCCTGCATGTTCTGCGTCGGCTCAGGGTTCATGGAGTGGATACATGTTAATGTTCTACAGGGCAGCAATGGAGTCTAGTATTCGATAAGGCATCACAACATGGTTTGGTAACTTGTCAGTTCAATCTAAATCACAACTCCAGAGCTGGATAAAAAGGGCTGGAAAAATAATTGCCGTGCTTCCACCGTCCTCTCTCGGTGAGAAAGCAAGGCCGTAAAATCCCATGCGACCTCAAACGCGTCCTGTGTAGAGAGTTTGAGCTGCAGAAGGTATAGATTACCAAACTGTAGATCGAACAGGTATAAGTTTTCCTTTGTTCCGCTGTCACTCAAGCAGCTGAACAGTCAGGAACTATTCTGATTATGCTGTTAGGAGTTGTTGGGAGGTGCAATGTTTACAGTGTAGTGTGTGCAATCGAGAAGGTTAAATAGGGGAAGTGCATTATGTGTAAATAGGTATGGACACGATAGGGATATGTGCAATCTGACGGACACGATGCATAGGTGTAATAGGGAAAGTGCAATATTGATTTGTGTATGAATGCAATAGGGAAGGGGCAATATTTGATTTATGTATGTGCAATAGGGATATGTGCAATCTGACGGACACGAGGTGCAATAGGGAAAGTGCTGTACCTGTATGTGTCTTGTTTGTTTCTTCGCCATGTGATATGTGATCTCCGTTCTGTATCTACGACTGATTGACCTGAATGTGTTATGTGTATTATCTCGATGCCCGAGACACATTTCTCCTAAGGGAGACAATAAAGCTCTATCTTTATCACATCTTACATAAGAGGCGTGCAGAGGGATTTCCTCATGACGCCTTCTAAACACCAGAAATGCTGTTGTACTGTTTATGTTACTGTATAATGAATGACATTGATGATCCACGGTCTCATGGTCAGGTGGGCAAATTCTCCTGTCAGTTCCCTGGAGAGCTCCGACACGGTGTACTTTGCTGGTGTTGGAGACGAAAAAACTAAAGATGGCAACATTCTGCTTTTCAGGAACAAACGGATACACGTAGAGACATGCAGAGGGAATTCTGCATGATACTACACCTACTAAGAGCCTCAGACACCGTGGCCGTTTCTCAATCTCGAGGATACTGGCTTCCAAGCCAATATTTCAAGGATGCTACGTCATCAAGTGGCACAGCAAGACCGTTCCAATGTCCAGCATACTCGGAATTCCACCGAGGCCGCGTCCTTGGTTTGGGGGAAATCTCGAGGCTGCACATGGGTAGACTTTGCGTCCTTAAAATCCCCACAATGCTTTGCGCACGGACCAATTTCCCCAAATCTGCGGCGGAAAATGTAAGGCGGGCTTCTCATATGACGCACACCTGCACACTTGCTCGCCTGTTCCACTCTTCGTTTTCTGAATGCCAGCAGGAAGGATTCTTGCCTCGCTTCTGAAGGAAGTGACTCGGAAGACATGTGCTACCAAGCAAGCGTCCTCCTCGCGATTGAGAAACACCCAGTGTATTGGGAGTTTTGGAGAGAACAACACCAAACATTTTACAATAATGATAATTTAGACAAGGCAACTTCGGGGGATTTGGGGAAACCACGTGAAGTGAGACGCATGCGGAGAGATGTTTGCATGATACTCGACCTCCTACCCACCAGAATTTACAATATATGTTCAAATATAAAAACATTTACATAAATAATCAGAAATCTCTTGGTTAAGTACGCACATCTTCCTTTTATTTCCTTAGATATTCACCGATATAGTGTATTTTGGTAGTTTTTGGAGATGAAAGATTGTACGGTGACAATGGAGGCACGGCTAAATTAGACTTTTCAGGGGAAACCAGATCACCTGAGAGGCTTGCAGACTGACTTTGCATGATACTGAAACTAAACACTAGCAAGTACGCTGATAATCCAAAATCTGATGGCTACGGGTCGGCACATTGTCCCATTATTTCTGTAGATATTCTGTGACAGTGTTTCTGGTAGTCTTGGAGATGAAAATGCCAAAAAGTTAGATAAAGGTAATTATGTAAATATTTAGTTTTCGATCAACAAGTGACTGGAGTGTCTGATTTAGCGAGGTAGAGATGCAGAACAGAGATATGGAACACGATGCTGCTGCAGGTGGACGTTTTTAAAAGGAGATTGCATTCCCCAACATTGCATCGCGGTGCAGAAAGAGACTTACACGCAAGAAATCTAGAAAAATAAAACCGAAATGCACGTCTTTAGTTATAACATTTAGCCAATTGCATCCAAGAGAGATTTGAAAGAAAACTCAGAGACTTATATTTTAAAAAGCATGGATTAAAGGTGGGGTAGGTACATTTGAGAAACCGGCTCGAGATCGCTAGAATTTGAAAATACACAACCAGAGAAAATCTGCCACTTCCTTAGAGCCCCTCCTCCAACACACACAAACGCGCACATGACCAATGAGGGCACGAGATAAGTTTGTGCCCCGATGGAAGGCTGACAGGCAGGGAGGCCATCCAATCATTGGTTTTACTTTTTACAGGATTACGGCTTCTACAGATGACATTTCTTTATGGATTTTTTGTCAAAGCACTTCAGATATTCATTGCTATCGGGATGTTGAGAGCATTCCATGGAATATAACAAAAAGTGTATCTCGAGCCGGTTTCTGAAACTTACCTACCCTACCTTTAACAAGTGCAACATCTGAAAAAATCTAATCTAAATGCACATTTTAAGTTACAATTTTGTCAGTTTGCATTCACCAACATTGCATGGAGAAATCTTAATGACTTGCATTTCTAAAGCATCTATAAAACCTAAATGCATGGCTAAAGTCGCATTATTTTGCAGTTCGCTTGAGCTCAATCCTTTAGTATCAGGACATGTGAAGTGTAGCATTACTCCGTGTGTGTTCACGTATATAACTACTGACGTTAATAATCCAAACTCTCACGGCGAGGGAGGCTCGTTCTGATGTGTCATCCCCCCGCAGAGCCGCCGTGTATTTCGGTGGTGTTGGAGACAAAACGCCAAAGATATTCGTTCCGAAGCGGCGGCAGAGGCAGAGGTGTGGACAGGGAGACAGACTCCCCCCCACCCCCCCACTGAGGCGGTGTATAAATCACAGAGCCCAGCTTCACGTCTCCACTTCCTGTTCCTCTCCATTAAAAATGATAAACTGTACCTCTTGAAGCCACTCGCTCGCTTTAGGGTCCCAGTCTGCACCTTTTTTCCCCGGTGAAGAAGCGCGAGTGCAGATTTATTCCATCCCCTCCCATTGTTGGGGATGAATAAGAGAGTAATTAACTGTGTGGGGGGAGCAGCTGCACAAAGAGCGGCTACACAACTCGCCTGATCCATCTGCCATCGCTGTAACACACCTTTTGTATTATTTTGATAAATAAGAGCACATCTGCTTGGTGATAACAAATGCTGCTTTAATGCTCAAAAGACCACCAAGAGGCCGTCTTTCCCGCGTCTTCTTCCCCACTTAAATGAGGACAAATGGGCCTCGCGAAATGCTCCACTACTCCTCCTGCAGACTGGTAAACACACTGTGAGCTGTGGCACATAATGAGAGCGCCTGCGATCCCCCAAGACAAACCCTGGAGGAGGTAAGTGAAGCATTGATCTCTGGAGCACCCTTCACACGGCGATAACCCCGCGATACATGACGACGACCCACGGCAGGAAGCACGCAGGAGAAGCACGGCACATTTAGGGAGGGGGAATGAAAACAGGCAGAGACGAAATGGACAATAGAGGAGTGAAATACAACAAGCTGACAGAGACAGAGAGAGAGAGGGGGGGGGGGGGGGGGTGACTGTAAGCTGAGTGAAATGAAAAAGAAAGCTCCTGCGCTCAATATGTCAGCAAGCAGGTCTTTAAAACATGTAATCTGTTACAATTACTAGCTACCTGTGGAAGAAGATGTTTTTACTTTTACACATTTTTAAGGGGCCCTATCAGTATGTAGTATCTCTACTTTAAAGAGTCCTCTCCTGCTGATGTTCAGGTGTATATCAGTATGTAGTATCTCTACTTTAAAGAGTCCTCTCCTGCTGATGTTCAGGTGTATATCGGTATGTAGTGTCTCTACTTTAAAGAGTCCTCTCCTGCTGATGTTCAGGTGTATATCAGTATGTAGTGTCTCTACTTTAAAGAGTTCTCTCCTGCTGATGTTCAGGTGTATATCAGTATGTAGTGTCTCTACTTTAAAGAGTCCTCTCCTGCTGATGTGCAGGTGTATATCAGTATGTAGTGTCTCTACTTTAAAGAGTCCTCTCCTGCTGATGTGCAGGTGTATATCAGTATGTAGTGTCTCTACTTTAAAGAGTCCTCTCCTGCTGATGTTCAGGTGTATATCAGTATGTAGTGTCTCTACTTTAAAGAGTCCTCTCCTGCTGATGTTCAGGTGTATATCAGTATGTAGTGTCTCTACTTTAAAGAGTCCTCTCCTGCTGATGTGCAGGTGTATATCAGTATGTAGTGTCTCTACTTTAAAGAGTCCTCTCCTGCTGATGTGCAGGTGTATATCAGTATGTAGTGTCTCTACTTTAAAGAGTCCTCTCCTGCTGATGTTCAGGTGTATATCAGTATGTAGTGTCTCTACTTTAAAGAGTCCTCTCCTGCTGATGTTCAGGTGTATATCGGTATGTAGTGTCTCTACTTTAAAGAGTCCTCTCCTGCTGATGTTCAGGTGTATATCAGTGTGTAGTATCTCTACTTTAAAGAGTCCTCTCCTGCTGATGTTCAGGTGTATATCGGTATGTAGTGTCTCTACTTTAAAGAGTCCTCTCCTGCTGATGTTCAGGTGTATATCAGTATGTAGTGTCTCTACTTTAAAGAGTCCTCTCCTGCTGATGTTCAGGTGTATATCAGTATGTAGTGTCTCTACTTTAAAGAGTCCTCTCCTGCTGATGTGCAGGTGTATATCAGTATGTAGTGTCTCTACTTTAAAGAGTCCTCTCCTGCTGATGTGCAGGTGTATATCAGTATGTAGTGTCTCTACTTTAAAGAGTCCTCTCCTGCTGATGTTCAGGTGTATATCAGTATGTAGTGTCTCTACTTTAAAGAGTCCTCTCCTGCTGATGTTCAGGTGTATATCGGTATGTAGTGTCTCTACTTTAAAGAGTCCTCTCCTGCTGATGTTCAGGTGTATATCAGTGTGTAGTATCTCTACTTTAAAGAGTCCTCTCCTGCTGATGTTCAGGTGTATATCGGTATGTAGTGTCTCTACTTTAAAGAGTCCTCTCCTGCTGATGTTCAGGTGTATATCAGTATGTAGTGTCTCTACTTTAAAGAGTCCTCTCCTGCTGATGTTCAGGTGTATATCAGTATGTAGTGTCTCTACTTTAAAGAGTCCTCTCCTGCTGATGTGCAGGTGTATATCAGTATGTAGTGTCTCTACTTTAAAGAGTCCCTCTCCTGCTGATGTGCAGGTGTATATCAGTATGTAGTGTCTCTACTTTAAAGAGTCCTCTCCTGCTGATGTTCAGGTGTATATCAGTATGTAGTGTCTCTACTTTAAAGAGTCCTCTCCTGCTGATGTTCAGGTGTATATCGGTATGTAGTGTCTCTACTTTAAAGAGTCCTCTCCTGCTGATGTTCAGGTGTATATCAGTGTGTAGTATCTCTACTTTAAAGAGTCCTCTCCTGCTGATGTTCAGGTGTATATCGGTATGTAGTGTCTCTACTTTAAAGAGTCCTCTCCTGCTGATGTTCAGGTGTATATCAGTATGTAGTGTCTCTACTTTAAAGAGTCCTCTCCTGCTGATGTTCAGGTGTATATCAGTATGTAGTGTCTCTACTTTAAAGAGTCCTCTCCTGCTGATGTTCAGGTGAAGTGCTTTTCCTTCCGGGAAAAGATTGTCCCTCTCTTGACCTGACTATCAACATCGGCCCCTCTGTTGTTTCCCCGACTCAGACTGCAAGGAATCTGGGTGTGATCCTAGATAACAACCTGTCGTTTACTGCAAACATCGCTGCTCCAACCCGCTGCTGCAGATACACGCTCTACAACATCAGGAGGATGCGTCCCCAGCTGACCCAGAAATCGACGCAGGTTCTGGTCCAGGCTCTCGTCACCTCACGCCTAGACTACTGCAGCTCCCTCCTGGCTGGTCTGCCTGCATGTGCCATCCGACCTCTGCAGCTCATCAGAATGCAGCGGCTCGTCTGGTCTTCAACCTTCCTACATGTTCCCACACCACGCCGCTCCTCCGCTCCCTCCACTGGCTTCCGGTAACTGCTAGAATCCACTTCAAGACACTGGTACTTGCGTACCATGCTGCGAATGGATCTGGCCCTTCCTACATCCAGGACATGGTTAAACCGTACACCCCAGCACGTGCACTACGCTCTGCATCAACCAAACGGCTCGCTGCACCCTCGCTGCGAGGGGGACCCAAGTTCCCATCAGCAAAAACACGTGGGTTTGCTATCCTGGCTCCAAGATGGTGGAATGAGCTCCCATTGACATCAGGACAGCAGAAAGCTTACACACCTTCCGGCGCAGACTGAAAACTCATCTCTTTCGACTCCACTTCGAGCGATAGAATGACTAACAAAGAACTGCTAACAGAGCACTTATATACTAATAAAGGACTGGCTCCTCTAAAGCCAGTTGAGTAGCACTTGAAATGATTGGCTCTTTGAAACCTGATGTTCTTATATGATTCTGTTTTCCTCAAGGTTGTGTCTTCCTGGTCGAATGTACTTATTGTAAGTCGCTTTGGATAAAAGCGTCAGCTAAATGCAATGTAATGTAATGTATATCAGTATGTAGTGTCTCTACTTTAAAGAGTCCTCTCCTGCTGATGTTCAGGTGTATATCAGTATGTAGTGTCTCTACTTTAAAGAGTCCTCTCCTGCTGATGTTCAGGTGTATATCAGTATGTAGTGTCTCTACTTTAAAGAGTCCTCTCCTGCTGATATTCAGGTGTATATCAGTATGTAGTGTCTCTACTTTAAAGAGTTCTCTCCTGCTGATGTTCAGGTGTATATCAGCATGTAGTGTCTCTACTTTAAAGAGTCCTCTCCTGCTGATGTTCAGGTGTATATCAGTATGTAGTGTCTCTACTTTAAAGAGTCCTCTCCTGCTGATGTTCAGGTGTATATCAGTATGTAGTGTCTCTACTTTAAAGAGTCCTCTCCTGCTGATGTTCAGGTGTATATCAGTATGTAGTATCTCTACTTTAAAGAGTCCTCTCCTGCTGATGTTCAGGTGTATATCAGTATGTAGTGTCTCTACTTTAAAGAGTCCTCTCCTGCTGATGTTCAGGTGTATATCAGTATGTAGTGTCTCTACTTTAAAGAGTCCTCTCCTGCTGATGTTCAGGTGTATATCAGTATGTAGTGTCTCTACTTTAAAGAGTCCTCTCCTGCTGATGTTCAGGTGTATATCAGTATGTAGTGTCTGTACTTTAAAGAGTCCTCTCCTGCTGATGTTCAGGTGTATATCAGTATGTAGTGTCTGTACTTTAAAGAGTCCTCTCCTGCTGATGTTCAGGTGTATATCAGTATGTAGTGTCTCTACTTTAAAGAGTCCTCTCCTGCTGATGTTCAGGTGTATATCAGCATGTAGTGTCTCTACTTTAAAGAGTCCCCTCCTGCTGATATTCAGGTGTATATCAGTACGTAGTGTCTCTACTTTAAAGAGTCCTCTCCTGCTGATGTTCAGGTGTATATCAGTATGTAGTGTCTCTACTTTAAAGAGTCCTCTCCTGCTGATGTTCAGGTGTATATCAGTATGTAGTGTCTCTACTTTAAAGAGTCCTCTCCTGCTGATGTTCAGGTGTATATCAGTCTGTAGTGTCTCTACTTTAAAGAGTCCTCTCCTGCTGATGTTCAGGTGTATATCAGTATGTAGTGTCTCTACTTTAAAGAGTCCTCTCCTGCTGATGTTCAGGTGTATATCAGTATGTAGTGTCTCTACTTTAAAGAGTCCTCTCCTGCTGATGTTCAGGTGTATATCAGTATGTAGTGTCTCTACTTTAAAGAGTCCTCTCCTGCTGATGTTCAGGTGTATATCAGTATGTAGTGTCTTCATGCTTTAATGTTCAAAAAGCTCTTCATTGTTCTCGTACTGCCTGTGCTGCAGCACCTCTTTTCACCCTCTGTCTGAAACCAGAGCTCAGTCTGCTCTGATTGGTTAGCTGGCCGGCTCTGTTGTGATTGGTCAACCGCTTAGAGACGTCCCGCCCCTTAGCCACACGTACAATGTGTTGGAGCGCTAGCCAATAGAAGTGTGAATGTTACGCAGTGATGTCACTTTGTTCTACAGGGGGTTTATAACAATCAATGAAGGATTTCTTCCTTCTTTAAATTGCCTATTTCTGTTTTAATAACAACTGAAGAGACCTTTCTTGGTTCGAGTACATCGTGTTGGACCCTCGTGTAGTTTTTCCACATGGTCACTCAAGAAGATTAACTATTGATAACATTCTTCCCGTAAACAATGTTACAAGCTGACCAGCGACTGAAATGTCTGATTTAGCGAGATGGAGATGCAGAACGGAGACACAGAGCATTACATGTTAGACGCTTTTATCCAGCGACTCACATACTCAACACTGTGGACAATCCCCTCTCAGGGACACAACGACATGCTGACTGCAGTGGGGTTTGAACCTGTGACCCCTGATCCCAACACCAACGCACAACCCACTGCGCCACACGCCTCCCTGACGCTGTTGGAGGTGCACATGTTTGTTTTAGATATTGCATTCACCACCATTGCGATGAAACTTGGTGAAAATAAAAGTGAATGTATGTACGGCTGAAGACGTGTTGACTGCAGGTTTCATTCACGCTGTCCAGGTAGAGACTCACACGGGACACATCGGAGAAAGATTGAACCTAAAAGCATGGCCCACCATTGACTTGTGGTGCCGGTGACTTTCATGTAAAAAGATCTGGGAAATTAAACCAAAGTTCTTGCTAAAGTTACGTTATTCTGCCGGTTTCATTGCAGGAAGAGACTCACACGGGACAAGTGATCTGATAAACTTAAATGCACGTCTTCTTGATAACCGTGCACTCCAAAGCAGCTCCAGGGTTATACATTTCAAAAGACATCAAGATAATAGAAGCTAAATGCATGGGTAAAGTCACGTTACTCTACAGCGGGGCTATTCAATTAGTTTGGAATGGGGCCGGTTGATGAAAATGATCCAAAGCAAAGGGCCGGGAAAAAGATGGCTTGAAATATAAGCAATCCTATTAAGAGCTCCAGATAGAGTAAATACTACGACAGCATCGTGGAGTGCATGTATTGTGTGTGATTCAATCAAACAACTTCGCCCCAAGGCCTTTATAGATCTAAATGGCAAGTTCAGAACTCAGTCGGCCGACATGTGAAGCTGATTCAACCATCAACAGTTGTCAGTAGCTAGTGGGTGGGTTCGAAACCCGAGCCCGCCGAAGTTTCCAGGCATTGTCTTCCCCTCTCTCTCTCAATGTAACACCCTCTCTGGAATAAAGGCAAGGCGAAACAAAACTTTAAAAACGTTGTTAACGTTATACTCAAAGGGCCAGTAAATATCACCCCGGGGCCGCATTTGGCCCGCGGGCCGCCGATTGAATAGCCCTGCTCTACAGTTTGCATTCACCACCATTGCATCTCAGTGCAGGAAGAGACTCACGGCCCGTCCACACACGGGCATGAAAAAAATCTCGAAAGATCTTGGAGCTGGGCGTGTCTGAAGCTTGGCGATTTTTTGCGACCAACAACCAATCACATGAATCTCCCGCCCCCGACATACAAAGCAATATAATGTTAAAACGAAGTAAACTGGAGATAAAATCCCCAAACAGGCGAACACCTACCAGTTTCACCCACTGCCTCTGCCACCTCCCTCCATGCTGGTTCCTCCGGTTTGTATCCCGGTAATAGTTCTGGTCGTAAAGAACCGGGTGATTTGCTCCCGTAACTTCTCGTTTGGAATATGAGGAAATGAACTGCGGTCTGGTTCTCCCTGCTTACACGCGGTTTGATTGGCTAGCGCTTCTACTGTCAGATTTGCATAAACGTGTTTGATTGGCTGATGCCAGCTTCGAAAGCATCGGGAGCATCAAAAGTTGAACATTGCTCAACTTTTGATGCTCACGATGCAGTTCGGCGAAGATTCGAACTCTTCTACGTCACCCCATTCAAGTGAATGGGCGAAGCGTTGAAAGATTTAGTTCATGCCTGTGTGTGGACGGGCCGATATACACGGGACAAATCTGAGATAATTAAAACCTAAATGCGTGTCTTAAGTTACTTTTCTTGATACTATTCCACTCCAATGCAGGAAGAAATCTGAGAGACTTATATATTTAAAATAACATCAAGATAATAGAAGCTGAATGCATCGGTAAAGTTACATTATTCTACAGTTTGCGTTCACCGCCTTTGCTATGATTATTATTACTTTTCTATTATTACTATTCCCTTTGTAAAGCGTCATTGAGTTTCGTGAAAGGCGCTATATACATTATCATTGCATGTCAGTGCAGGAAGAGACTCACGCGGGACGAATCTGAGAGAATAAAACCTTAACGCGCGTCTTAAGTAAAGCTTATTCACCGTGTGCACGAGCCATCCCTTAATAATCAGGACATTTCAAGTACAGCGGCGCTGAAAGAGAGACGCCAACACCCTGCCGCCTTATCGAGCAGCGGCAGCCCCGTCTGCAAACAGGCGGCAACATGATGGGAGAGGTATGGAAATCTACTTGAAGGAAGGTCAGAGTGATTAAGCTGACATTAATGACAGGCCGAGTCTTCCTGTGAGAATGCTCACCGCGGCTGTCTCTAAACCCATTTGTCATTCTGCTTCCGCCGCCGAAGCATCTGCTTTGAAGTCTCTACCACTAATGCTACACGGAGAGGTTAAACAGCTTAATGCTCGAGTCTGCTTCACTCCTCTCGCTCTAATGTTCGCCTCGCTTTATGTACCGGCGGGTTAGAGCTCCTGGATTTCACATCTCAATTTGCCCCAGATATACCCCCCCCGTAAGAGCGGTTTCTTATTTGCTTTGTTGTCCCCGTCAAAGAGGGGCGACCCGGAGGATGTGACACACATGCCCCACCCATCGATTCACACGGGGGGTAATAATGGAAGAGATGTTTCTACGGGCCGCTGATAATGATGATGGGGGGGCTTTTACATTTTAAAAAGCCCCTGACAACAGGAACGAAATAATGAGCAGTGCATGTTTTTGTATACATGTCGCAGCGTGTGAAATGAATGATACAGTCGTGTGTGTGTGTGTGTGTGTGTGTGTGTGTGTGTGTGTGTGTGTGTGTGTGTGTGTGTGTGTGTGTGTGTGTGTGTGTGTGTGTGTGTGTGTGTGTGTGTGTGTGTGTGTGTGTGTGTGTGTGTGTGTGTGTGTGTGTGTGTGTGTGTGTGTGTGTGTGTGTGTGTGTGTGTGTGTGGCAGGCTCACAGGCTGCAAAGCAATGCTGCTGTCTCTGTGTGCGGATTAGAGCTGACACCAGAGCAGCTGAGTCATGCTAAATGTAGTACAATCACAGGCTTTTGTTCCTGATCTAAAACCCCGCCGCCTCTCAGATTCATGGAGGAGAAAGGCTGGAAACAAGGCGAAGACACGGTGGCAAAAAGGCAGCGCGTTATTTCGCCGTATGAGCAAAGCGTTGCAACATCGCTTTGAAAAAACAACAACAACAACAGAGGGAGAGAAGTTAGTGAAGAAACAAAGTTCTCTCTAAAGTCAAAGTTGGTGACCTCTTTAAAGGGAACACATTCTGTCATATCCGTATGTAGTGTCTCTACTTTAAAGAGTCCTCTCCTGCTGATGTCCAGGTGTATATCAGTATGTAGTGTCTCTACTTTAAAGAGTCCTCTCCTGCTGATGTTCAGGTGTATATCAGTATGTAGTGTCTCTACTTTAAAGAGTCCTCTCCTGCTGATGTTCAGGTGTATATCAGTATGTAGTGTCTCTACTTTAAAGAGTCCTCTCCTGCTGATGTCCAGGTGTATATCAGTATGTAGTGTCTCTACTTTAAAGAGTCCTCTCCTGCTGATGTTCAGGTGTATATCCGTATGTAGTGTCTCTACTTTAAAGAGTCCTCTCCTGCTGATGTTCAGGTGTATATCAGTATGTAGTGTCTCTACTTTAAAGAGTCCTCTCCTGCTGATGTTCAGGTGTATATCAGTATGTAGTGTCTCTACTTTAAAGAGTCCTCTCCTGCTGATGTTCAGGTGTATATCAGTATGTAGTGTCTCTACTTTAAAGAGTCCTCTCCTGCTGATGTTCAGGTGTATATCAGTATGTAGTGTCTCTACTTTAAAGAGTCCTCTCCTGCTGATGTTCAGGTGTATATCCGTATGTAGTGTCTCTACTTTAAAGAGTCCTCTCCTGCTGATGTCCAGGTGTATATCAGTATGTAGTGTCTCTACTTTAAAGAGTCCTCTCCTGCTGATGTTCAGGTGTATATCAGTATGTAGTGTCTCTACTTTAAAGAGTCCTCTCCTGCTGATGTTCAGGTGTATATCAGTATGTAGTGTCTCTACTTTAAAGAGTCCTCTCCTGCTGATGTTCCAGGTGTATATCAGTATGTAGTGTCTCTACTTTAAAGAGTCCTCTCCTGCTGATGTTCAGGTGTATATCAGTATGTAGTGTCTCTACTTTAAAGAGTCCTCTCCTGCTGATGTTCAGGTGTATATCAGTATGTAGTGTCTCTACTTTAAAGAGTCCTCTCCTGCTGATGTCCAGGTGTATATCAGTATGTAGTGTCTCTACTTTAAAGAGTCCTCTCCTGCTGATGTATCATCATAAAATATCCGAAAAGCAGGAAATCGCCATATTTACGAGGGTGGAAACAGCTATTTCTGACATTTCTGCATTCAAATATAACAATGAAGTGATTATTAAAACATTCGGGCAAATATGTTTCCACGTAGTCCAGGTGATATTGTTCAGACTAGTTCCTCCAGTACTCGCTTAGTGACAGAGAGTAGTGGAAAAAGACCACAGCAACTCCTCAAAGCATCCTGTGTCGTCGGTGATGTCAAATAGAAGCAGCGGGATGTTCTATTCAAGAGACTGGAAAAACATTGTCAGACCATTTAGCATTTACGATGAATGGATTGTCAAAAGGGTTGTATGTTCCTGATGATCCGCTTTGCAGCTGCAATTGGGTCATGTTTACTGACATGTGGCTGGAAATATATCAAGTGCAGGTCGTGGAGGGAAAGATCCGGATCATTTGAGGAGGAAGACAATGAAGCAAAACAAAATGCAAAAAAACGGGCTTCCACAAACTCTGAGAAAAACGGAATGATTTTTTGAGTCCTTTTATCCTTGAAATGTCCGAATGTGTTAAGAAGAGTCCTTCCCAGGGTCTCAAAGGTGATGTATTTAAATGTGTTGTGTTGTCCGTGAAAACACGATACTCACTCAGACATTAGATTATCAAGAGAAAAGCAGGAACAAAACTTCCATATTTGAGCATTTTCTGCCATTTTTGCATGAAGAATTCTGTTTTTTGGCTAATCAACTAGTTAATTTGCATTGTTGTTGTTGTTGTTGTTGTTAAATGCATTTTGTATCTTGTAAATTGTGTAACTTGCTGCAGTTAAATACCATGTGCCATATATACATTATATACACCATTAATAACTGTGTAATATATACCTGGCTGCTAAACCCTAAGAACTGCTACAGGATTTGTATTTTGGAAAGTATTTGTCTTTTACTTTTATTTTATATATTATATTTTTTATTATACATGTTTTTCTTAACTTAGGTAACACTAAGCTGTCTGTGGCTCTTTCCTAATAAAGGTGTTCTGACTCTGAATGTATGTTTATCGATGCAAACAAATATATAATATTACAGAAATTCATATATTATTCCACAAAGTCTCATAAAAGCAAACAGTTCACTTTTTCACTTTTTAAGAACTGCATTTTCTGGAACGTTTGCTTGATGAATGACGACCACTTGCAGATCGACCGATTGATAACTCGTCATCTCTAAATAAAAACACTGGCAAGAACACAGATTAGTGTGCAAGGTGACAACATAGTAGGCCGCTTAAAGGTGGGGTAGGTAAGTTTGAGAAACCGGCTCGAGATCGCTAGAATTTGAAAATACACAACCGGAGAAAATCTGCCACTTCCTCACAGAGCCCCTCCCCCAACACACACGAACGCGCACACGACCAATGAGGGCACGAGGTAAGTGTGTGCCCCGATGGCAGGCTGACAGGCAGGCAGGCCATCCAATCCGTAATACTGTAAAAAGTACTTTTTACAGTATCACGGCTTCTACAGATGACATTTTTTTATGGATTTTTTGTCAAAGCTCTTCAGATATTCATTGCTCTCGGGATGTTCAGAGCATTCCATGGAATATAACAAAAAGTGTATCTCGAGCCGGTTTCTGAAACTACTACCCCACCTTGAATGATTACATAATGCTAAGATGCCAACATTAGGTTTGAATACAGTATAATATAGCACGGTGCACATGTTCTTAAACGCTGAGTATCTTCTATCGTACAGGTGTCAGAACTCAAAGACCTCGGCTCGAACGAGTTGCTTGAATAAAGCAGAAAAACGTCTCCTCAAAGTGTCAACATCTCCTTTATCATCACGGTCATGTGACACAGACAGCACCTCAACACATGTGTCTTTTGTGCACAAAGATGGACTGTAACGACTGAACATTATAGAAGTACTCGCTGTCTGGAATTGCTTTTCTTCCCGTTTTAGCAAGTTGTGCAATAAAATAATGATAAATTTGACATTTCAGCGGAAAGTAAAGTGCACTTCCTTCCTGCTTGATGCACCTGGCTCTGCAGTCTCTCGCTCTCGCTCTCTCTCTCCAGGTTTGTTTTTGGCCCCGAGTTGTTTTCTCGGGCCCGGCAGGACAGACCCTGACCCGTCCTTTTCATGCTCGCCCACGGAAATGCCATCTGGCTGGTGTGAATGATTACCACAGCAACGGCACGGTGACCTGCAGCCAGCGGGAACCAAGGTCACTCCACCTCGCGCTGCCCTGCTTTCATCCGCTGCAGGTGAATTATTCCCCCTCCTCCTCCTCCTCCTCCTCCTCCTCCTCCTCCTCCTCCTCCTCCTCCTCCTCCTCCTCCCTCTGCACGCGCACCCAGAATGTGCAGCGTCAGGTCGCTGATATAATCACCCGTATGATCACAAATACACGTTCAGTGTGCACGGCTCAAATGAACATGTTCCACGCGTGTGGTGGGAGAGATGGGGAACCGGCAGCTGCAGAGATGTTGAACCGTGACCGCGAGAAGTAAGTGAAGCAATTGATTTCTGACACATGTAGCGTAGGACGTCACGTTCAGGGAGACACGCGTGTTTACAACGAGAGGCGTGGGAAGACAAGGAGAGAGAAGCAGGCCCACCTCGTCAAACACATTACAGCGCTAAGAAAGCTGTACTATCTTAGTCACGTGATCACTGCCTATAAAGTTGATCCAAACCAGTTGAAAAACAAAGAGAGACCCACGCTATTCACATCGAGGCCTACGATTAAAGATAATTGTGTGTGTTTTAGTTTTAATTGGTTTCTGACACATGTACGGGGGATGATCACGTTCAGGAGACACGCATGTTTACAACGAGAGGCGTGGAAGAACCGGAACGAGGAGCAGATCCTTGCTCGCCGTAGAAATATATGATATTTCAGCGTCATAGAAACTGGACATAGTGTTGCAGTCTTTGTCACGTAATCATTACCAACACCTACACTTTATCTCTACAAATGATTTCTAGTTGCTGTATTTCAAGTCAATTATGTGTATTTTAACTTATTTAATCTGTAAATGAGTGAATTATGTGGATTTATATGCATTGTTCTGCGGAAATATATATAAAGTCAGTTTGCACAACTATCCATGTGCTTAGAAGGTGTTTTTATTAAGAAATGCAATGAAAGACGATGTTCAAACCAGTCGACCGGGTGAAAAACATAAGAAAGTGAACGCACGCTCTTCAAATTCACAAAGCGTGTGCATGTTAGCTTTCGTTGAGGTTGCTACCTTTATATTACAGTCTATGGTTGCTACATGCGAGAGCTGCAACAGAAGAGTGTGAGAAGTATAAGATGTTTGCAGCGCTAAAGAAACTGGATTCGAGCAGAAATGTCAAAAACATGCACGAGGCGGCGGTGGAGCTAGTCTTTGCCACGTGATCACACGCCAACAACGTTTCCTTCGTAACACCGGCTGAAACACAAAGCGAACGCAACGTTATCTGTGCCAGAAGCCGATCGGTGATTCTAGCCATAGTGATTGTGTGTAGAGAGCTTTACAGAGAGCTGCACACCGACTAACAAACCGAATAACCGATCCGTAGAATATGTTGATGTCAATTGTTTGTTGCCGAATATGTCAATAAAGAGCCACTTTTAAACCATCTCAAATCAAATACGGCGATTTCCGCTCATCTCAGATATGTTTTAGACGGATACAAGACGAATTAAAACACACCATGTTGGACTTGAGAAACTGAGAGGGACATTTTTCAATATGTTCTGACATTTAGAGGATTCAAGGATCCTCCAGGTTTTTCCGTAACTTCCGAAAATGTTTACGTTTTCATCCATTTTTTCTCCAGTCTTACAACACGAGCTGGCGTCCTATCTGCCCGTAACACGTGACCCAATTACACTCGAGCTGCAAACACTAGTCTACTATTAATAGGTTACAAAATCTTTAATTGTAGTAAATCATCCGGATAATACCGGCAAACCTATTTTGATATTGCATTAATAGCACGGAAATATGGAAATGTCCTGTTTGTCTCTGGTTTGTATCAGAATAAGTGAACATTTAAGACTGACAGAAGAAGACATTTAAAGACGTCCCCTTGGAAACTTTTCTCTATTGGTGACATTTCATAGACTAAGCAAGTATGGAGAGAATAACCTGCACAATATCACCTGACTACGGATACCCTAACACTGGGGGTCCTCCATGGTTAGTCAAACATGACTTGTAGTAGATCATCAGGAAAAATACTCTCCAACTATTTTGCATTAATTGACATTTTTCCATGCAAACATTTCACAAAACGCCATTTTCAGCCTTTAACATGGAGATTTCCTGCTTCCTTTTCCTCATTTTTAATATTAAAGTGAATATGTTTTGACATTTTAAGACCTAACCTTGCCTCATAGTGTCTGACATTTCTAAGCGACTAACAGAGAGAATCCTGCACAATTTCCCCTGGACTAGATATATAATGCAGAATCCTGCGAACTGGGGTCCGTCTCAACTGCACCCCCCTTTATGAACTCCATCTGAGCATGAGGTCATTCAAGGGAAACTATCATTATTTATTTTTGATATATAAAAGACCCCGGTTACAGACTATCGCCTCTTCATCGTCCACCACTCCATCACTGCTGGCAGGTAATGGCATCCTGTAGGCAGATCGCATGCAGCTGCTCACTCACATGTAATGAAAAACCTTGAATGTATACATCTATCACGAGGAGGGAGAGGAGGCTACATGCATAGCTTCCTTTAGCCCGGCGAAGAGAGGGGGTCCAGCGGCCAGGAGCAGCAACAACACCCGGGGAGAGAGGCTCCAGTAGCGGATCTGGCGCCTGCTCCTCCTCGGGACAATGCTGCTGTCACCTCTCATGTTACAGAACATCAGTCACTCCGCTGCCCTTGCGCCGGCCGAGGCTGATTTACAAACATTAGCGGGGAATACAATTACACCCCCCCCCCCCCCCCCCAGCCCTCTGCGGCTGCAGGAGAGAGTGGAGTGGACACTAAAAAAACAGCTTCTTTTAACATGCATTCAGATATACCATGCTCCTTCCACCCCAGGGTGCTACCATGTCCTTTAAACATGTTTAGGATGTGACACAAACAAACCCTGCACGTTTTGCATCCGCGTGCATGATTTACGGGATATTTATGCACGATAATCCGAATAATCCGAATATATTGTCGCGGTTGCAGGAGAGAGTGGACACGAGGAAAACTGCTTCTTTAACATGCATTCAGATTCACCATGTGGGGTATTTACGCACCTTCTAGCGTAGGGTGCTGCCATGTCATGTATGTGTGATACAAACAAATCCTGCACGCTTTCCATCCGCGTGCAAGATGATTTCTTTGCACCGAAACATGCACACAATGCTATCATCGTTACATTTCTGAGCTTCTCTTACAACTTGTGTCCTCATGTTGTTGATGTTTGCACCACCAAAGCTAATTCCTTGGATGTGTAATAAACAATTCTTCTAAAAACTTTCCCTTCCACACATGAAACTTCCCCCAGCATGCAATATGTCCTACAATGCTAAAACAGAATGAAGGTATCCTACTGGAAGCTGCAGCACTAGCCGTCGACGCATCAAACATTAAAGCTGGGGAGGAAAAAGTTATGTCCAAAAAAAGCACCGGGATTCACGGGTAGCGTTAAAGTTTCCGTGCATGTAAAATAAGAACCGGAAAGATGAACGGGAGGAAAAGGCAGAGAAAGTGGGAAACGCACCGGAGAGAGCCGTGCTGTCCGCGGTGCTGATCGCAGGTCGGTGTGGTGCTTTAACGCAGGATCAATGATTGAACCGAACAAAGGCAGAACAGAGATCAATTTCTAATAACTATCAATGCAAACCCCCCGCAGCACCGTGCACGAGCCCCAAACCCCTCGCCGTGCACCGGGGAGGACAGGCGACACACACCGCTGCAGGGAAAACGCGTAAAACAGGCGAAAAGCACTAACCTGGAGCCGCCGGAGATCAAATTTCTTCCATATTGAAACATCGATCCTACATCGGCGGCCATCTTGGGGGATATTGAGGAGATTTTTTTTCAGCGGCTGCATAAATATGTGGGCTGGATTCCCCCCTCTCGTTAAACAGCGATCAGCGAACAGAGAGGGATAAATAAAGAGCCAACATGAGGCTCGGGGTTTGACAGCTGTGCACACATGTTTCTGTGGAGCCACACAGGAACACTGTTGTTGTTTTTAGGAGAAAGTAGAAAGTGTGCACGCGGCTCCGTCCCCCGACATTAACTGGACATTGCACTTGATTTTTTTTTTTTCCTGCTTTGGCAAAGTTATCGATACTGACGTAAAGCCGGACGGATCGATAGCGTCTGCAGAAAGGAAGGAGATGATGTGTAGATTAGCAGAGTTCAGGAATTTGGCCAAGCCTACTTTTTTTTAATTTATTTTTTACAGTGTTTAATAGCTGGAGCATACGGGACATGCAATTAGAGGCGGTGTGGAAATTAAAACTACATTGTGGACGTTTTTATTATAAGAATGTCATTTAATTATCTTCATGCAAGAAAGATACTGTCTCTACTTTAAAGAGTCCCTCCTGCTGATGTCCGGTGTATATCAGTATGTAGTGTCTCTACTTTAAGAGTCCTCCTGCTGATGTTCAGGTGTATATCAGTATGTAGTGTCTCTACTTTAAAGAGTCCTCTCCTGCTGATGTTCAGGTGTATATCAGTATGTAGTGTCTCTACTTTAAAGAGTCCTCTCCTGCTGATGTTCAGGTGTATATCAGTATGGTATGTCTCTACTTTAAAGAGTCCTCTCCTGCTTGTTCAGGTGTATATCCGTGAGTAGTGTCTCTACTTTAAAGAGTCCTCTCCTGCTGATGTAGGTGTAATCAGTATGTAGTGTCTCTACTTTAAGAGTCCTCTCCTGCTGATGTTCAGGTGTATATCAGTATGTAGTGTCTCTACTTTAAAGAGTCCTCTCCTCTGTGTGTTCAGGTGTATATCAGTATGTAGTGTCTCTACTTTAAAGAGTCCTCTCCTGCTGATGTTCAGGTGTATATCAGTATGTAGTGTCTCTACTTTAAAGAGTCCTCTCCTGCTGATGTTCAGGTGTATATCAGTATGTAGTGTCTCTACTTTAAAGAGTCCTCTCCTGCTGATGCCAGTGTATATCAGTATGTAGTGTCTCTACTTTAAAAGAGTCCTCTCCTGCTGATGTCCAGGTGTATATCCGTATGTAGTGTCCCTCTACTTTAAAGAGTCCTCTCCTGCTGATGTATCATCATAAAATATCCGAAAAGCAGGAAATCGCCATATTTACGAGGGTGGAAACAGCTTTTCTGACATTTCTGCATTAAATATAACAATGAAGTGATTATTAAAACATTCGGGCAAATATGTTTCCACGTAGTCCAGGTGATATTGTTCAGACTAGTTCCTCCAGTACTCGCTTAGTGACAGAGAGTAGTGGAAAAAGACCACAGCAACTCCTCAAAGCATCCTGTGTCGTCGGTGATGTCAAATAGAAGCAGCGGGATGTTCTATTCAAGAGACTGGAAAAACATTGTCAGACCATTTAGCATTTACGATGAATGGATTGTCAAAAGGGTTGTATGTTCCTGATGATCCGCTTTGCAGCTGCAATTGGGTCATGTTTACTGACATGTGGCTGGAAATATATCAAGTGCAGGTCGTGGAGGGAAAGATCCGGATCATTTGAGGAGGAAGACAATGAAGCAAAACAAAATGCAAAAAACGGGCTTCCACAAACTCTGAGAAAAAACGGAATGATTTTTTTGAGTCCTTTTATCCTTGAAATGTCCGAATGTGTTAAGAAGAGTCCTTCCCAGGGTCTCAAAGGTGATGTATTTAAATGTGTTGTGTTGTCCGTGAAAACACGATACTCACTCAGACATTAGATTATCAAGAGAAAAGCAGGAACAAAACTTCCATATTTGAGCATTTTCTGCCATTTTTGCATGAAGAATTCTGTTTTTTGGCTAATCAACTAGTTAATTTGCATTGTTGTTGTTGTTGTTGTTGTTAATGCATTTTGTATCTTGTAAATTGTGTAACTTGCTGCAGTTAAATACCATGTGCCATATATACATTATATACACCATTAATAACTGTGTAATATATACCTGGCTGCTAAACCCTAAGAACTGCTACAGGATTTGTATTTTGGAAAGTATTTGTCTTTTACTTTTATTTTATATATTATATTTTTTATTATACATGTTTTTCTTAACTTAGGTAACACTAAGCTGTCTGTGGCTCTTTCCTAATAAAGGTGTTCTGACTCTGAATGTATGTTTATCGATGCAAACAAATATATAATATTACAGAAATTCATATATTATTCCACAAAGTCTCATAAAAGCAAACAGTTCACTTTTTCACTTTTTAAGAACTGCATTTTCTGGAACGTTTGCTTGATGAATGACGACCACTTGCAGATCGACCGATTGATAACTCGTCATCTCTAAATAAAAACACTGGCAAGAACACAGATTAGTGTGCAAGGTGACAACATAGTAGGCCGCTTAAAGGTGGGGTAGGTAAGTTTGAGAACCGGCTCGAGATCGCTAGAATTTGAAAATACACAACCGGAGAAAATCTGCCACTTCCTCACAGAGCCCCTCCCCCAACACACACGAACGCGCACACGACCAATGAGGGCACGAGGTAAGTGTGTGCCCCGATGGCAGGCTGACAGGCAGGCAGGCCATCCAATCCGTAATACTGTAAAAAGTACTTTTTACAGTATCACGGCTTCTACAGATGACATTTTTTTATGGATTTTTTGTCAAAGCTCTTCAGATATTCATTGCTCTCGGGATGTTCAGAGCATTCCATGGAATATAACAAAAAGTGTATCTCGAGCCGGTTTCTGAAACGTACCTACCCCACCTTGAATGATTACATAATGCTAAGATGCCAACATTAGGTTTGAATACAGTAATAATATGCACGGTGCACATGTTCTTAAACGCTGAAGTATCTTCTATCGTACAGGTGTCAGAACTCAAAGACCTCGGCTCGAACGAGTTGCTTGAATAAAGCAGAAAAACGTCTCCTCAAAGTGTCAACATCTCCTTTATCATCACGGTCATGTGACACAGACAGCACCTCAACACATGTGTCTTTTGTGCACAAAGATGGACTGTAACGACTGAACATTATAGAAGTACTCGCTGTCTGGAATTGCTTTTCTTCCCGTTTTATCAAGTTGTGCAATAAAATAATGATAAATTTGACATTTCAGCGGAAAGTAAAGTGCACTTCCTTCCTGCTTGATGCACCTGGCTCTGCAGTCTCTCGCTCTCGCTCTCTCTCTCCAGGTTTGTTTTTGGCCCCGAGTTGTTTTCTCGGGCCCGGCAGGACAGACCCTGACCCGTCCTTTTCATGCTCGCCCACGGAAATGCCATCTGGCTGGTGTGAATGATTACCACAGCAACGGCACGGTGACCTGCAGCCAGCGGGAACCAAGGTCACTCCACCTCGCGCTGCCCTGCTTTCATCCGCTGCAGGTGAATTATTCCCCCTCCTCCTCCTCCTCCTCCTCCTCCTCCTCCTCCTCCTCCTCCTCCTCTGCACGCGCACCCAGAATGTGCAGCGTCAGGTCGCTGATATAATCACCCGTAATGATCACAAATACACGTTCCAGTGTGCACGGCTCAAATGAACATGTTCCACGCGTGTGGTGGGAGAGATGGGGAACCGGCAGCTGCAGAGATGTTGAACCGTGACCGCGAGAAGTAAGTGAAGCAATTGATTTCTGACACATGTAGCGGAGGACGTCACGTTCAGGAGACACGCGTGTTTACAACGAGAGGCGTGGAAGACAAGGAGAGAGAAGCAGGCCCACCTCGTCAAACACATTACAGCGCTAAGAAAAGCTGTACTATCTTAGTCACGTGATCACTGCCTATAAAGTTGATCCAAACCAGTTGAAAAACAAAGAGAGAACCCACGCTATTCACATCGAGGCCTACGATTAAAGATAATTGTGTGTGTTTTAGTTTTAATTGGTTTCTGACACATGTAGCGGGGGATGTCACGTTCAGGAGACACGCATGTTTACAACGAGAGGCGTGGAAGAACCGGAACGAGGAGCAGATCCTTGCTCGCCGTGAGAAATATATGATATTTCAGCGTCATAGAAACTGGACATATTGTGCAGTCTTTGTCACGTAATCATTACCAACACCTACACTTTATCTCAATGATTTCTAGTTGCTGTATTTCAAGTCAATTATGTGTATTTTAACTTATTTAATCTGTAAATGAGTGAATATGTGGATTTATATGCATTTCTGCGAGAATATATATATAAAGTACAGTTTGCACAACTATCCATGTGCTTAGAAGTGTTTTATTAAGAAATGCAATGAAAGACGATGTTCAAACCAGTCGACCGGGTGAAAAACAATAAGAAAGTGAACGCACGCTCTTCAAATTCACAAAGCGTGTGCATGTTAGCTTTCGTTGAGTTGCTACCTTTATATATACAGTCTATGGTTGCTACATGCGAGAGCTGCAGACAGAAGAGTGTGAGAAGTATAAGATGTTTGCAGCGCTAAAGAAACTGGATTCGAGCAGAAATGTCAAAACATGCACGAGGCGGCGGTGAGCTATCTTTGCCACGTGATCACACGCCAACACGTTTCCTTCGTAACAACCGGCTGAAACACAAAGCGAACGCACGTTATCTGTGCCAGAAGCCGATCGGTGATTCTAGCCATAGTGATGTGTGTGTAGAGCTTTACAGAGAGCTGCACACCGACTAACCGAATAACCGATCCGTAGAATATGTTGATGGTCAATTGTTTGTTGCCGAAATGTCAATAAAAGCCACTTTAAACCTCTCAAATACGGCGTTTCCGCTCATCTCAGATATGTTTTAGACGGATACAAGACGACATTAAAACACACCATGTTGGACTTTGAGAAACTGAGAGGGACATTTTTCAATATGTTCTGACATTTAGAGGATTCAAGGATCCTCCAGGTTTTTCCGTAACTTCCGAAAATGTTTACGTTTTCATCCATTTTGCTCCAGTCTTACAACACGAGCTGCGCCTATCTGCCCGTACACGTGACCCAATTACACTCGAGCTGCAAACACTAGTCTACTATTAATAGGTTGACAAATCTTTAATTGTAGTAAATCATCCGGATAATACCGGCAAACTATTTTGATATTGCATTAATAGCACGGAAATATGGAAATGTCCTGTTTGTCTCTGGTTTGTATCAGAATAAAGTGAACATTTTAAGACTGACAGAAGAAGACATTTAAAGACGTCCCCTTGGAAACTTTTCTCTATTTGGTGACATTTCATAGACTAAGCAAGTATGGAGAGAATAACCTGCACAATATCACCTGACTACGGATACCCTAACACTGGGGGTCCTCCATGGTTAGTCAAACATGACTTGTAGTAGATCATCAGGAAAATACTCTCCAACTATTTTGCATTAATTGACATTTTCCATGCAAACATTTCACAAAACGCCATTTTCAGCCTTTTAACATGGAGATTTCCTGCTTTTCTCATTTTTAATATTAAAGTGAATATGTTTGACATTTTAAGACCTAACCTTGCCTCATAGTGTCTGACATTTCTAAGCGACTAACAGAGAGAATCCTGCACAATTTCCCCTGGACTAGATATATAATGCAGAATCCTGCGAACTGGGGTCCGTCTCAACTGCACCCCCCTTTATGAACTCCATCTGAGCATGAGGTCATTCAAGGGAAACTATCATTATTTATTTTTGATATATAAAAGACCCCGGTTACAGACTATCGCCTCTTCATCGTCCACCACTCCATCACTGCTGCAGGTAATGGCATCCTGTAGGCAGATCGCATGCAGCTGCTCACTCACATGTAATGAAAAACCTTGAATGTATACATCTATCACGAGGAGGGAGAGGAGGCTACATGCATAGCTCCTTTAGCCCGGCGAAGAGAGGGGTCCAGCGGCCAGGAGCAGCAACAACACCCGGGGAGAGAGGCTCCAGTAGCGGATCTGGCGCCTGCTCCTCCTCGGTACATGCTGCTGTCACCTCTCATGTTACAGAACATCAGTCACTCCGCTGCCCTTGCGCCGGCCGAGGCTGATTTACAAACATTAGCGGGGAATACAATTACACCCCCCCCCCCCCCCCAGCCCTCTGCGGCTGCAGGAGAGAGTGGAGTGGACACTAAAAAAACAGCTTCTTTTAACATGCATTCAGATATACCATGCTCCTTCCACCCCAGGGTGCTACCATGTCCTTTAATAGCATGTTTAGGATGTGACACAAACAAACCCTGCACGTTTTGCATCCGCGTGCATGATTTACGGGATATTTATGCACGATAATCCGAATAATCCGAATATATTGTCGCGGTTGCAGGAGAGAGTGGACACGAGGAAAACTGCTTCTTTAACATGCATTCAGATTCACCATGTGGGGTATTTACGCACCTTCTAGCGTAGGGTGCTGCCATGTCATGTAATGTGTGATACAAACAAATCCTGCACGCTTTCCATCCGCGTGCAAGATGATTTCTTTGCACCGAAACATGCACACAATGCTATCATCGTTACATTTCTGAGCTTCTCTTACAACTTGTGTCCTCATGTTGTTGATGTTTGCACCACCAAAGCTAATTCCTTGGATGTGTAATAAACTCAATTCTGATAATAAACTTTCCCTTCCACACATGAAACTTCCCCCAGCATGCAATATGTCCTACAATGCTAAAACAGAATGAAGGTATCCTACTGGAAGCTGCAGCACTAGCCGTCGACGCATCAAACATTAAAGCTGGGGAGGAAAAAAGTTATGTCCAAAAAAAGCACCGGGATTCACGGGTAGCGTTAAAAGTTTCCGTGCATGTAAAATAAGAACCGGAAAGATGAACGGTGAGGAAAAGGCAGAGAAAGTGGGAAACGCACCGGAGAGAGCCGTGCTGTCCGCGGTGCTGATCGCAGGTCGGTGTGGCTTTAACGCAGGATCAATGATTGAACCGAACAAAGGCAGAACAGAGATCAATTTCTAATAACTATCAATGCAAACCCCGCCAGCTGCACCGTGCACGAGCCCCAAACCCCTCGCCGTGCACCGGGGAGGACAGGCGACACACACCGCTGCAGGGAAAACGCGTAAAACAGGCGAAAAGCACTAACCTGGAGCCGCCGGAGATCAAATTTCTTCCAATATTGAAACATCGATCCTACATCGGCGGCCATCTTGGGGGATATTGAGGAGATTTTTTTTCAGCGGCTGCAATAAATATGTGGGCTGGATTCCCCCCTCTCGTTAAACAGCGATCAGCGAACAGAGAGGGATAAATAAAGAGCCAACATGAGGCTCGGGGTTTGACAGCTGTGCACACATGTTTCTGTGGAGCCACACAGGAACACTGTTGTTGTTTTTAGGAGAAAGTAGAAAGTGTGCACGCGGCTCCGTCCCCCGACATTAACTGGACATTGCACTTGATTTTTTTTTTTTCCTGCTTTGGCAAAGTTATCGATACTGACGTAAAGCCGGACGGATCGATAGCGTCTGCAGAAAGGAAGGAGATGATGTGTAGATTAGCAGAGTTCAGGGAATTTGGCCAAGCCTACTTTTTTTTAATTTATTTTTTACAGTGTTTAATAGCTGGAGCATACGGGACATGCAATTAGAGGCGGTGGTGGAAATTAAAACTACATTGTGGACGTTTTTATTATAAGAATGTCATTTAATTATCTTCATGCAAGAAAGAGACAATGATATGTTTAAAGAACGTAACTTTAACCTGTACTGCAAATGTATTTTATCTCAAATGTAAAACATGTAAGTGCCAAGCATACATTAAAATGACATTACCTACATGTTTAGTGTCACTTTTATTGTTATAATGACACTTAGTGGCGTTTTATGAAAATATGATATCTTTATTTGAAACTTCACTTTAAACTGCGCTGCTAAGCTATCTTTTTCAATTAATCCTTGTTTTATGAGCTCAGTTTTGAATTTAAATTACATTATCGACATATTTAGTGTCGCTTATTGTTAAAATCTCACTTAATAGCGTTTTATCTTCATGCAAATCTGATCGAATCTGATCTTTTTAATACTTTAAACTGCACTGCAAAGTTATCTTTTTCAATTAATCCTTGTTTTATGTGCCAAGTATATTAAAATGATTATCGACATTTTTATTGTCACTTTTATTGTTATAGTGTCACTTAGTGGCGTTTTATCCTCATGCAATTCTGATAAAATATAATATCTTTGAAGAACCTTAAACTGTAATGCAAATGTATTTTATTCAAATAATCCTTTTAATGACATTATTGACATACCCTTATTGTTAAAACGTCACTTAATGTATCTTCATGCCAATCTGATATTTTGAAAGAAAACGTACCGTTAAGCTGAACTGCAAAGCTATATGTTTCTATTCATCCTTGTTTCATGTACTAAGTATATAATAAAATGACATTATTGACATATTTAGTGTCACCTTTATTGTTAAAATGTCTTTTATAGTCGTTTAATCTTCATGCAATTTTGAGAAAATATAATATTTGTAAAGGGTTCGTAACTTTAAACTGAAAATATCTTTTATTTCAAATCATCATTTTTTAAGTGATACGCATTAAAATGATTTAAAAAATGTACTATATTGTTTCAATATATACAAAAATATTTAAAATAGATATACAAAGAAAATGAAAGAAAGCCCAAGTTCAAGCTCACATTTGACAATATTTAACATTTTATTATGGTTTTCTATTTTAAAATCAGATTGCATCGACAGGGAAAGAGAAAAGACTAAAGTGGGACCTGTTTTACTTTAACTTAGTGAAGCACGAGGAGCTCTTTGTCTAAACCCCCCCCCCCCTCTCACTGTGAGGCTCGGTCGCCCCCTGCTGACTGGTGAAGAGCGGTGTGTGTGTGTGGTGTGTGTGTGTGTGTGTGTGTGTGTGGTGTGTGTGTGTGTGTGTGTGTGTGTGTGTGTGTGTGTGTGTGTGTGTGTGTGTGTGTGTGTGTGTGTGTGTGTGTGTGGTGTGTGTGTGTGTGTGTGTGTGTGTGTGTGTGTGTGTGTGTGTGTGTGTGTGTGTGTGTGTGTGTGTGTGTGTGTGTGTGTGTGGTTTCCTGCATTATTCCATTAGCACTCAGTGAGGGAATGTCGTGGTCACTGTGCACCAGCCTCAGATGTACGGTGGCCCTGAAGGTCAAAACACAACCAGCTGCCAAATAAATAAAACGCATCGATGCATAAATAATCATAATCCAATATGTATAATTATGAAATTGGATATTACAGTGCGTTTCGATGATTATACTAAGAATGGTATCATGCAGTTTTTTCAACACTTACTACAAAGAGACAGTTTGTCGTTTAAGACTAAATCGATATGTATTTGGTTTAATAATATTGTCCCCAGTGGCACCATTTGTAGTCAAAGGGACATTAAAAGACTACAACTCCCACCTTTCAGGGACATATGGAGCACAGGGTAAACGTTAAATTGTATTAGTCATTTTATTTGACTAAAGTTAATGTCATTTTGACTATAACCGAACTCTAAATAATACTCACTGTGGGTTTCAAGTCGCTCCACTGATTCTCAACTTCTCCTAATTCACATTGAAGGACTCTTTGAGACAAACTATTATTTATTATTTTTGCGTTCATTTTGTGTCTTATTGTAGTTTTTTCGATATTTCTTCCAGTTCTTTCTTGCCTTGTTCTTCATACCTTCTTATAGGAGCTGAGGTTGTTTTGGTCTCTTTTGTTGTATGTGTCTTTATGTTGGGCGCCCCCTCTCTTGCCCTCTCTCTCCGCTCAGGTGCGGCTCATCTCCACCTATCAAAAGGAAGGAAGGATGCTTCTCGTCGTATTTGTATTTCTCTGGTTGTTTTGAGTCCATTTGTAGTTTCATTGAACTGGATTTGTAGTTCTTTCATGTCTTATGATATACCAGAACCATCTTAATAATATACACCACCCTCTTTAAAATACACACCTGAGTACTTTCTCAGCCTCTCCTGACTCACGTAGAATACCCCCCCGAGACACCTTCTCACATTAAAGGGGTCGCCTTTCAGTCAATCAATGTTTATTCATACAGCCCAATATCACAATGTTACCTTCGTCTCAGTGGACTTCACAGTGTGCTCAGAATATCAGTATGACAATACGACACCCTCTGTCCTTAGACCCTCTGTCCTTAGAGCCTCTGTCCTTAGACCCTCTGTCCTTAGAGCCTCTGTCCTTAGACCCTCTGTCCTTAGAGCCTCTGTCCTCAGACCCTCTGTCCTTAGACCCTCTGTCCTTAGACCCTCTGTCCTTTGACCTTCTGTCCTTAGACTCTCTTTCCTTCGACCCTCTGTCCTTAGACCCTCTGTCCTTAGAGCCTCTGTCCTTAGACCCTCTGTCCTTAGACCCTCTGTCCTTAGACCCTCTGTCCTTAGAGCCTCTGTCCTTAGAGCCTCTGTCCTTAGACCCTCTGTCCTTAGACCCTCTGTCCTTAGAGCCTCTGTCCTTAGGCCCTCTGTCCTTAGACCCTCTGTCCTTAGACCCTCTGTCCTTTGACCCTCTGTCCTTTGACCCTCTGTCCTTAGAGCCTCTGTCCTCAGACCCTCTGTCCTTAGACCCTCTGTCCTTAGACCCTCTGTCCTTAGACCCTCTGTCCTTTGACCCTCTGTCCTTAGAGCCTCTGTCCTTAGAGCCTCTGTCCTTAGAGCCTCTGTCCTCAGACCCTCTGTCCTTAGACCCTCTGTCCTTAGACCCTCTGTCCTTAGACCCTCTGTCCTTTGACCTTCTGTCCTTAGACTCTCTTTCCTTCGACCCTCTGTCCTTAGACCCTCTGTCCTTAGAGCCTCTGTCCTTAGAGCCTCTGTCCTTTGACCTTCTGTCCTTAGACCCTCTGTCCTTAGACCCTCTGTCCTTAGACCCTCTGTCCTTTGACCTTCTGTCCTTTGACCTTCTATCCTTAGACCCTCTGTCCTTAGACCCTCACATCGTCCAAGGAAACACTTATGGAGAAAACCCACAGTTTAAGGGAACATGGAGAAACCTCAGGGAGAGAGAGAGGAGGGATCCCTCTCCAGGACGGACAGACTGCAATAGATGCCGTGTGTAAATCAGAGATAATACATTTTACAGACACATTTAGAGTCACACGGGATCAAAGACCAACTGCTCACGATGTGTCCTCAGTTTGATTCCCTCGTCTCACGGCTCGATAGCAAGCGAAGACTTCCTTTTTGCCGCTGCTAATCTCACACTGCACTGTAACTTTTATTCACGTAC
>NW_027262988.1:0-22500 GCF_902827115.2 Pseudochaenichthys georgianus
AATATGTGTGTTTTTTATATACAGTACCCGTCAAAAGTTTGGACACCTTCTCATTCAATGTTTATTTTAATTTTTTTCTACTTTGTAGATTAACACTGAAGACATGAAAACTATGAAAGAACACATATGGAATTATCTACTTAACAAAAAAGTGTTAAAAAAAAATCAAGAAAATTATTTTTATTTAGATTCTTCAAAGTAGCCCCTTTTGCCTTGATGACAGCTTTGCACCCTCTTGGCTTCTCTCAGTCAGCTTCATGAGGTCGTCACCTGGAATGGTTTTCTATTAACACGTGTGCCTTGTTAAGAGTCAATGTGTGGAATTACTATTTGACTGCTGTTGTAATCCATATTATAGCAAGAACCACTCAACTCAGTAAAGAGAAGCGACCGTCCATCATCACTTTAAGAAATGAAGGCCAGTCAATCCGGAAAATGTCAAGAACTTTGAATGTATCCTCAAGTGCAGTCGCAAAAACCATGGAACGCTATGATGAGACTGGCTCTCATGAGGACCCCCCCGGGAAAGGAAGAGCAAGAGTTACCTCTGCTCAGAGGATAAACACATCAGAGTTACCAGCCTCAGAAACCGCAAATTAAAGCACCTCAGATCAGAGCCCACATAAATGATCACAGAGCTCAAGTAGCAGACAATCTCAACATCCACTGTTCAGAGGAGACTGCGTGAATCAGGCCTTCAAGGTCCAATTGCTGCAAATATCCACTACTGAGGATGAACAACAAGAAGAAGAGAATTGTTTGGGCCAAGAAACACAAGGATTGGACATTAGACAGTGGAAATCTGTACTTTGGTCTGATGGGTCCAAATGAGAGATTTTTGGTTCCAACCTCTGTGTCTCAGTGAGATGCAGAGAAGGTGAGCGGATGGTTTCTGAATGAGTGGTTCCCACCGTGAAGCATGGAGGAGGGGGTGAGATGGTGGGGGGGGGCTTTACTGGTGTCACTGTTGGTGATTTATTCAGAGTTCAAGGCACCCTTAACCAGCATGGCTACCACAGCATTCTGCAGTAGCCAGCAAAATATAAATCATATTCTGGATTTGTTAACACTTTTTTTGTTAACTAGATAATTCCAGTTAAAGGTGGGGTAGGTAAGTTTGAGAAACCGGCTCGAGATACACTTTGTTATATTCCATGGAATGCTCTTAACATCCCGATAGCAATGAATATTTTAAAGTCCCCGTGAAGTGTGCGCCTGTGCATGATCTGTTATGCTAATACATATAGTAATGACCAAAATTGTCCATTGAAACCCATATCAAAAGATGTTGGAATAGCAACTAATTTGATGAGTTTTGAATTTGCTGCAGTGAAATCCGCAGTTGACCTCCGCCTTCGTGGGCGTGGCTTGCGAGCTACTGCGTGACGTCACAAGATGGTCGCCTCCGAAGTGTTTACATTCATCACAGTGTATTGTTTCTCTGTTTCAAAGTCGAATTTATCAAAGTTTTTGAGCGAGTATTTTACTGGAAAGTGTGTCGGAGTCGACTGGAAGTGATTGCCAATCGAGAAAACCTGACAATGGAGGCGACAGTGAAGAAAAAGGGAGGAAAAACACACGGGAAGCGATGCATTGCCGCTGGCTGTAGTAATGTCAAGTCTGCCGAAGTGGCGATGTTTCTGTTCCCAAAAGATGAAGGTGAGTCTGGCTGGTGTCATTGTTTCGTAGATTCGTTGATTGTTCATGACAAATAAAGGCCACTGGTCGATTCGAGAGAGAGAAAGAGAGACTGAGAGAGTTACAGGGTTGTTGTTAGCATCTAGTGCTAGCTCGGAGCTAACGGAGATTAGCTGTTTCAAGAGGGAGAGTCCTCTCCTGTTGGACTGAGAGAGATAATGTCAGCTCAGGGAGGTAAAGGACTCTGAGTGATTAGATTGTAAACTGTAGCCTAAGTTATCTCAGTTGGTTTGGTCATCTATGTAAACAAATATTTCCATCTATGTTAGTTGTATAAAATAGGTTAAGAAATCCTTCCAATGTTTTTTGATTATTGAAATATATGTTTGATATGAGTGTTGAGAGCTGTATCCATAAACCTCTTAATGTTGCCCTCAAAGTGCACCAGATTGATGCCTTTAACTTCAATTTAAAGAAAAACATCTTCCCGGGTGAGGGTGTGAGGTCATCACAAATAAAACAGGTTCACATGGATAGGATAATAGATAAGAGTGCACACTCATTATGTACATTACACATTTTTCTTGGATTTGTTAACACTATAGTCCCTAATATATTTGTAGAAAGGCAGGAAATGGAATTAAATCGAGAAAAACTGTCAAAATCAATCATTTCTCTCACACTTGTATCACTTTCCAAAGTCTCCGCCATGTTTACAATCACAACTGGGCCCATCTTGTGATGTCACCGCCGCTATCGTCTGCAACTTCCGGTAGGCTCAGACGGCCGTTATTATTAAAAAATATTTTTTAATTTTTCATAATTAATTAATCAATAATTAAAATTATTTTAGCAATGAACAGGCACAATGATATGTAAGGAATGAAACTGCCATTTCAATTTGGCGCAAAAAAAATGCACTTCACTGGCACTTTAAGTGCTTTGACAAAAATCCCATAAACAACTTTCATCTGTGGAAGCCGTAGTACTGTAAAAAGCACGACCAATCATCTGAGCCGGCTAAAGTAACTGGATGGCTTCCACCTGGGCACAAACTTAGCTCGTGCCCTCATTGGTCATGTGCGCGTTCGTGTGTGTTGGAGGAGGGGCTCTGTGAGGAAGTGGCAGGTGGCATCCTAACTAGGTGCCCGAACCACCTCATCTGGCTCCTTTCGACGCGAAGGAGGAGCGGCTCAACTCCGAGTCTCTCCCTGATGACCGAACTTCTCACCTTATCTCTAAGGGAGACACCAGCCACCCGGCGGAGAAAACCCATCTCGGCCGCTTGTATACGCGATCTCGTTCTTTCGGTCATGAAAGTAGAACCAATTTAAATTTAAAAAACTTGCTTGAGCTTCCACAAACAACAACCAACATAATTATTACATTCAAATGAAGTACATTATTCAAGTTTACAGTAACTGTGGATAATAACATGGAGTCTCTCTCTCTCTCTCAGCTCACTGATCCAGTACTGAGTGACCCGACAGTGAAGAATAAACATATTTATAACTAGTTTAGCTTGTTCCAGAGGTAGATAAAATAGCTAAGTGTGTTAGGTCTAACTCTTAGTGTGTGTGTTTCGCTCCGCTCACCGGACCGTCACAGCGGGTGGAGCTGCAGGGTTTCAAGTGCTACTCAACTGGCTTTAGGTAAGCCAGTCCTTTATTAGTATATACACTGAACAAAAATATAAACGCAACACTTTTGTTTTTGCTCCCATTTTTCATGAGATGAACTCAAAGACCTAAAACATTTTTCATATACAAAAAATAACAATTTCTCAAATATTGTTCACAAATCTGAGAAAAACTGCGATAGTGAGTGAGCACTTCTCCTTTTCCGAGATATTCCATCCAACCTCATAGGTGTGGCATATCAAGATGCTGATTAGACAGCATGATTATTGCACAGGTGTGCCTTAGGCTGGCCACAATAAAAGGCCACTCTGAAACGTGCTTTATTGGGGGGGTCTGAGGGGGTCAGAAAACCAGGCAGTATCTGGTGTGAGGTTTGGTCTGGTTTATATTTTTGTTCAGTGTAAGTGCTTTGTTAGTAATTATATCGCTCGAAGTGGAGTCGAAAGAGATGAGTTTTCAGTCTGCGCCGGAAGGTGTGTAAGCTATCTGCTGTCCTGATGTCAATGGGGAGCTCATTCCACCATTTTGGAGCCAGGATAGCAAACCCACGTGTTTTTGCTGATGGGAACTTGGGTCCCCTTCGCAGCAAGGGTGCAGCGAGTCGTTTGGTTGATGCAGAGCGGAGTGCACGTGCTGGGGTGTACGGTTTAACCATGTCCTGGATGTAGGAAGGGCCAGATCCATTCGCAGCATGGTACGCAAGCACCATTGTCTTGAAGTGGATTCTAGCAGTTACCGGAAGCCAGTGAAGGGAGCGGCGGAGCGGTGTGGTATTGGTATGGTATATACACACAAGAAGAAGCAGCGAAATCCAGGCAAGATCTTTTGGTAAAATCAGGTATACCTGGTATTGTCGGATGCATCGACGGTACTCATGTTCGTATTCAGGCCCCCTCCGAACATGAGTATTTGTATGTTAATAGAAAGGGTTACCATTCTATAAATGTTCAAATTGTGTGCAACTCGGACATGGGCATTGTCGACCTCGTTGCAAGATGGCCTGGGTCGACCCATGATGCTCGCATCCTGAGAGAGAGCGCCCTTCAACAGGAATTTGAGGCAGGGAGAGTGAATGGTCTTCTTCTCTGAGACAGTGGATACCCTCTGAAGCGCTGGCTAATGACACCCGTCATCGCAGAGAGAACTGCACAAGAGCACCGCTATAACGACAAGCATACACAAAGGAGGAACATTGTAGAGCGCTGCATTGGAGTGCTCAAACGTAGGTTAGTAAGCCATTTTTATAATATATAGAAGGCCAGCCTTTTAATGTAGATATAGGCTACATTGTTTTTTGTAGGTTTCACTGCCTCCACAGTGAAATGCGAATGCACCCTGAGCGCATCTGCGTGATCATTGCTGCCACTGCAGTGCTGCACAACATCTGGGTGAAAAAGAGAATCCCCCTTCAAGGAGAATTGGCACTGGAGGCGGGTGAGAACCCTGTGGCTCCTGCTGGCATCCGTGAAGATATGGGTGGACGACTTACCCGCAATCATATAATAAACAACCTATAGACCTATATATTTGTAACATGAACGCTGTTTTTTGGCAATTGCATTTCAATAAGCTCCCTTTGTGACCACATATTTTCATTAGGCCTATTTTATTCAAAGAACAAAAGAACATTAAATAACAACATTTTGGAGAACTATTAACATGAAATTGAGATAAAAAACAATTTCTCCATCTCAATTTGTTCGTGTTCCGCTCTCAATTTGAGGGTCTCCACCTCCACACGAACTATTTATTTCTCCGTCAGTTCCTGCTGTAGCTCTGACAAATCCCTCTTTCTCTTTCGGGGTGTGGCCATTTGGGATTCCCCTTGAGTCATCGCTGACGCTGTGGGTGTAGGAATTCCCTCTTCTCTGCGGTCCTCTGAGTCTGTAAAATGGCAAGTTACTGTCAGTTACTGTCAGTTATTGTCAGTTGCTATCAACTGCCGCGATTGCTAATTGTTATCTTGCTAGCCGTGATGTCTCACGGGGTAATATGTATATAGATAATGTAGGGTAATGTTACTCTATTAATGACTTACCACTGTTGACAGCTGACACGTCTGCGTCAACCTCTTCAAATGTTGAGGTTGGCGGCTCTGAGCTGTCGATCCCATTCAACCCGGTGAAAGTGGGGGAATCCTCTCCAAAAATAGCAATAATGATTTCGCTGTATGGAGAGGTTTTTGGAGCAGGGCCTCCGCCTGTCGGAGGGTTTTTGAGAACCGATGCATCCTTTTTGGCTCTGGATAGTAGGTCCTTCCACTTTTTCCTACACTCTTCCACCGTCCGTATCCCTCCATCACCCAGGTCATTTATCGCACCAGTGATTGACTTCCAGGCTGCGAGTTTGTGTTTGTTTGTCATGGTATTATTAAATTCGGCAGTTAGCGAGTTTTTATGCTCTGCATATATTTCAATTAATGTTCTAATCTCTCCATCAGTAAAATTGGTTTTTCTCTTCTTTCCGTTATCCATATTCGTTATTCAATTCTTAGCTTGCTCTGAATGGAGAAGTTTGAGTGTTCAATTATATAGACGTGTGTTGTTACTAGGGGTGTAACGGTACACGTACCGAAATTATTCGGTGCGGGCCCTTCTGTTCGGTACACGTGTGTACCGAACTAATATAACATTAAACGTAAAAAAATGAGAACGTGAACAACTTCTTGGAAGTAATCTCAGGTGCTGCGTCGCAGAATTCAGAGTAATTTGCTCACATTGGGTTCAACGCGTCATAGAGCGAGCAAGTCATTTCATTGGACGAGAGGCATACTATGAAAGCTGGTCAGAGGGATGCGTTCAAATGTAGTCAGTAATTTGAGGAACTGTCGAAATGGCGAACGCAGATAAAGTTGAGCCCGAAAATCCTCCAGGATCATTGAAGTCTCCGGTTTGGGAACATTTTGGTTTCACAGTTACGAACAAGGATGACGGACAAAGACAGGTGGACCCAACCAAAGCTGTTTGTCGGCATTGTTCAACTAAAATTGGTTATGCGGCTGGCAATACATCAAACTTGCACTTGCACACTCATTTGAAAAGGCATCACCCAAACGTGAATATCACTGGTACCAAAAGACTGAAGTGCAAACCCAACTCCCGCTAGTATTTAAGCCACCACCACTGGCAAAAAGTTCAGACCGAGCCAAAGCTATTACAAACGCCAAATATCCTTATGTTTCCAAGTTAGCAAAGCGCTACCTGGCTGTTTCTGCTACTACCTCTGTCCCTAGCGAGAGGGTGTTCTCCACAGCAGGAGACATTGTTAGTGCCAGCAGATCTGCCCTTTCGGTAAGCAATATGGACAAGTACATTTTTCTTTAAAAAAACATGAAAATACAATGACAAGCCAGTCCTGATGTCAAACTGGCTGCTTAGGTACTAGTACAGTACAGTTCAAATACAGATTATTTCAGTTCATCGAAATGCTGCACCTTAATGTTTATTTTATTATATTTTGTATTTATTTGAGTGAATACATTATTCACAGTTTAATAATAATTAATTATCACAAAACATAACATAAAAATATGTTATGTTTTGTGATAATTTTTTCTGCTGTACCGAAAACGTATCGAACCGAACCGTGACCTAAAAACCGAGGTACGTACCGAACCGAAATGTTTGTGAACCGTTACACCCCTAGTTGTTAGTGTTTCGCGTGTATTCACATGGACGCGCATCTTAAGACCAGGCGCAGCTACGCCCGAGACTAGTCAGGCTTGGTGCACTCTGTGTACATTCGAATCACTAAGTCGGACATTAGAGTTAAGCCCTACTTTTTTACGCCCAGCTGGTGCACTCCACTCCTCATGCATGGGTCATATTTAAATCAGTAGCCTACATTAAATGGCATATTATTCGATGTATGTATTTTTATAAATATATTTATTTTGGTAGGTTTGCTCTTCCAGAATACATTTTAATTATAATAATAAAGTACATTTGTATAATAATACTTACATACTTTTACTTAACTAAGATATGAATGCAGTACTTTAACTGGTAATGGAGTATTTTCACAGTGTGGTGTTTGTACTTTTACTTCAGGATCTGCTACCTGCAGCAAGTGCTGATAAAGGTCTAAAGTGTTAGTAATGTGATAATAAAGTGCTACTGAAGAGTTTAAAGTGTTGATTAAGGGTAAAGGGAACAGACCTGCTCTGTGGATCCGAAGCTGAGGCTGTAAAACAGCGTCCAGTAGCTTCTGGAGTCTCTTGTTCTCCTCTTTGGAAAGAAACAGCTCCTCCTCGAGCTCTGCTACTGTTTGTTCAAACAGAGCAAATGTCTCTTCATTAGCAGCAGTGGGTCGCTGCTTCTTCAACGACAGCAGCATTTGGACTTTACTCATGTTTCCTAGATCACCTTTTCCTGCAGACTCCGTTAAACACACCGTTTCTCTCTGCATCAAACTCTCAATCTGACTAGTGTTGCTAACGTGTTTCCAGCTAGCATGCTAAGCTAGCTCATAGAGTCCGAGGTAAACGCTCCAGAAAAAAGAGCACACAGTCCATTCGGAGGTTTATCCAGACACACAGATGATGGATCAGTAGAGCTGGAGCTCACACACACTTTCTCAGGAACACAGAGAGAGAACCGTAGCGACGAGACGCTGCATGGATCCAGCTTCTTCTTCTTCTTCTTCTTCTCTCGGTTTTTGGCGGATTGCAAACAGCTTTAAGGTGCATACCGCCACCTACTGTACAAGAGAGTGTATCACCATATCATCCTATCACCACTTGTGGAAATTCCATTGTGTTGTTTACGTTGTTTTAAATGCTTCCAATCAATCCTGTTCCACTCAAATACTTAAGAATGGCCTTCCTGGTAGCTCTTACCCCCTCACCTTCTGTTCCCAGTGTCCCCATCAGGCTCCACCCCTTCCTGCCTCTCTTACCCCCTCACCTTCTGTTCCCAGGCTGAAGTCGAATAGTCCATTTAGCTTAGGAACCTTCCTAAAGGAGTGAAATGACCCGGAAGTCCCTCAGTGGCAGCCATGATAAGTGCCGTTCGAATTCTCTAGAATGATGAGAATGATAGGAAAGGAGGTTTCAAACTTCCTTTATAACCTCCTTTAGCTTAGGAACCACTGGACCTCCCTAACCGACAGGAGAAGCGAAAATGCTGCCCCACAATGCTTTGCAGCCGCAGCATTTGCCTTCACTCAACAGTCGGCCGTTCACGGAAACAACCGATTATGACGGAGAAATGATATCATGAAAGTTACGGTGCTTATTAAGCATTTTAAAACATAGGTGGTAAGTTGCCAAAGTGTTTTGTTCTGAACGTTCATCAGTATTATAATCAAAAAGAGAAATATGAACGTTAGTTTTCACTGAAATTATCAAATAAAGTCAACATTTCAGTCTTTACTGAGCTGTGTGGGGTTTGTTCAACTTTTAAAAGATGTTTGAATGGTGATATACACAGTGACAGATGTTAAGGACCACTAATGTTTATAATAAATACATTTGTATTGATTTTAAGATCTTTAGTTCATACAATCATACGTAGGCCTATTGGGATCATTTGTATTAATGTGGACCGGAGGGAGAGGGGGACGAGCATACGTTTCACTTTCCTTTTTTATTTCAATTCCAACTTTGGTCCTGAAGAATCTGTTTCTCTGTTGTCCACGTTCATAAAGCATAAAGCAGCAGCATCAGAGCACGGTGCAGAGTCTCTAGATGAGTCCGTCGTTCTTATTAAACATCCATGTTGTAGTCCGCTGTATAGAAAACTGTAGGTTTCCATAGTTTTCCCACAGCAGCAGACGCACACAATGACGTCCGCTGGCGCATCATAAACACGTCGGATAGTGAAAGTGCAGTCGGATTCTCTAAAGTACCGCAGTCTCTTCTCCTAAGTCCTTTTGAATTCTCCTATCCACTATCCCTTAACCCCGTGACGTTTCACTCAGAGGTCAAGGAATAGACGATAGGGTTAGAACTTAGGAGCTGATTTTTAAACTATCCGACTGCAGCCCCAGTGTCTCCATCAGGCTCCACTCCTTTCCTGGTAGCTCTGACCCCCTTTAAAATGTTACCCATCTTTCTGACATTATTCGTGTAAACAACTTTTAAATCTGATTCTTACTTTTAGAGATATTAAACATTGTTCAGACCTTGGTACAGAGGCCTTCTTCAGATGTTAACATTAACTAGAGTGCGTGATGTCACAGCTAGAGGGTAAGAAATCTTGAAATGTGCCTTCATATATTTTTTTAAAGTGCCATAATTCCCAAACCCTACATTCCTGAGACATAATGTATCATGACAAACGTAGGAAAACATCTCGTAGCTTGAAAAAAAACCAAATAATTAAGCAATAATAATTAAACAAAATGCCTCTTGAGGGCTTGAAGTGACAAACACTGTCAACATGCCTCCATTAAAGCCCATTGTAATGTCAGGCTGATATTTCCTCACGGCAGCAGCCGCACACCTTTAGTTAAACTGCCAAAAAGGCCACATTATTAATTAATCATCAGACTACATTAATATTTTAAAAGTAAAACAATAAAAGCAATGAATGATAACACTTTACTTTATTCAACATAAAACCAAATGAACCTTAATAAGATATGGATATTAAGAAGGCCTTCAAAAATGATACTGATGTATTGATGAAAGGCCGGCATTTTTTACGTTTGCTTACCGAATAATGTAGAATCTCGCAAATATGCAAAAAACAACATAGTATAGTATTTGGAATATATGCAAAAAAAGACATACTGTAGCATAGCATGTCCAAACTTCGCACTAACACAGCATAATATAGTACGTTGAATGCAGGCAAAAAAACACAGAATACTTTAGTCTGTCAGAAATATGAAAAACAACATATATGTCCAAGAAATATGTTGAAAATATGTAAAAACAAAAACCACAAAAAAACACGTTTGGTTCTTTGATCAAATATTTCCTCAACAGAATCATAAAGCTGGACTGAGTTTGATTAAGGGGAGGTTATCGTTTAACTTAAGTAAATAAGTTAAACTAAGTTTCTCTATAACATGTGATGACTATGATCTGAAAATATCTAAAAGGGAAATGTGTCTCGTAAGCAAAGCAATCAGTGTTGGGTCCCTTTAACCAATAGTATAGTACCAACAGTGAATCACATTGTGTATTCATACAAGTAAGTAATGACGTAGTGTGGGTCCAACAATAATCACTTGCACTTTCATTATGTTGCTACATTCCCACAGGTATGTTGATGTGTTCGTGGAGCTTAAACAGCTTTTCATTGGTTAATAAAGGTCTCGTAGAGCTGTAGTTGGAAGAGCAGATCTCCTGACAGCTGACAGATGAATACAGATGAAGAAGCCAGGATATTACTGCAGGCAGGAACTTGTTTCTGTACAACAAATCAGATTTAGATCTACTATCACTTAAGTGTCCTCTGTGGTCTCTGTAGCATGGAGTCCCGCTGCCCTCTGGTGGCTGACAGAGGAAGTGCAGAATGCATTTCCTTTTATTTCCCTCTCATTTGTTTACCTGCCAAATCCAGAACTGGAAACACATTAAACATCATAATGTCGGTATTCAGCGTGAGAAAAACATAGTGTACAACATTTTATTCAACACAACCTTTTATCTTATTCCTGTAGGACTATTTGTTGTTGATCAACTTTTCATTATCAACTATTTTCTACCAGCAGAAATGCCTGTGTTACCTTTTTACTATTAACGGTACACTCTAAAAACTACTGGGTTAAAAAATAACCCAATCATAACCCAGCTGCTGAGTCACTATAGGACAGAACATGCGCTGGGTTGTCTTAACCCATGTGATGGGCTGGATAATTGTAACCCATGTGCTGAGTTGTTCATTTGACCCAAGCTAGTGATTGAAACGAACTATATTGTTGGGCTAAATAGAATATAATAATAATGTATAATAGTGTAATGAATTATCTCCAAACCCACCGTAGTAGTTATCATGATGTACCTTTCGTCAAAAAAGTGACAGGTAGTGTGACAGGTCACACCTCTCCCTACTTATGCAAATGAGCTAAGTCCCGCCCCCCCCATTGCGAGACCCTTTGATGTGTTGATTAGGGCAGACTCTTTGAAGTTAAGTTGTCTGACCCCTGTCCCCTCACACCCCTTTGTCGTCTAGTCCATTGATGTGTGTTATAACAGGTAGGTGTGAAAAGCCCCCCTGTGTAGTGCCTTTGTTGTCTAATTCTTTGATGTGTTGATTAAGGCAGACTCTTTGAAGTTATGTTGTCTGGCCCCTGTCCCTCAGAGCCCTTTGTTATCTAATCTAATTAGCCTTTGATGTGTTGCCCCTTGGTGTGAGGTGCTATAACAGGCAGGTGTGATTTCACACTGGTGAAAGCCTTTGATGTTAATCTAGGTGTCTCTTTGAAGTTATGCGTGAGACTGTCTACCCGCCCCCTCCCAGCCTCCCCCTTTTCTCCACCCCTTCCTTATGGCTATGATGCCAGCAGATAGTGGGGGTGGAATTAGATGAAGATAGAAATACACTCAAACTAAATAAAAAAAAGACAGTCATTTACACTTACCAAGTCACCATTCAAAAAATGTGAAAGATTCTTAACAAAATCTACTGGCACAAAGTACTTCATTATCTACTTTTCAGCTTTTAAATACAAAAGTGTATCTTTCAGTAACTTTCCCAGAGAATTTAAGCATAAATCTGTCAAATGTTCAAAACAGCCTTGTTTCACTGAAATACCCTCAAAATGACAAACTGCCATTAAGAGTCAGAAAGTGCAGGGAAGGTATGCAGATTTAACACTATCTGTGAAATGAGAAGGATGAGGGACGGGGGAGGAAAATTCAGAGGATGAAGAAGCAGAAAATAGCCATTATTCTTCACTCTTTTGTAAAACGGACAGTTTCAAGAAAGATGAAAACCATGTTTATGCAGACATGCAAAATATCTGAATATAGATGCTCAGACAGCTCAGCACACAATCACGCCTCACGTTGATGTCTTCACTCTGAAACAAACATTACATGATTCCATGCTGGTCAGTGTCAGAGACGCATGTGCTGAGGCAAGCCAAGCCACTGACATTTCCCTCCTTGACCATCCTGAACTCACCTGGTTTCACCCCACTCAGTTAAAACTCACACAGGTCTGAGCCCGTTCACTACACAGTAATTTTGAAAGTGCCTATCCTTTTCCAAACCGTTAACAAAAGGAGCTTTCCCATATGGCTGAGTCAAATAAACCATATGTGTATTAGGTTAGACCAAAAAATACTTACATTATCCGTCTTTGCCATCACGGCTCTGGTCTTTCTTCCTGCAGCTCCACCTTTGGTATGGAAAACTCTGATCAGGTCATCGGTCAGGCGGTCCAGTTCTCCAAGGAATTTGGAGGTCAGAGGTACAGCCGCATAAACTCCAAGTTGATCTGTAAAAGACAACACAGACAGGATACAGACTTAAACAATAGCTGTAGCTCAGTTGGTAGAGGGGTCATTCATAGACCGAAGGTCAGTGATTCGAATCCCGGCTCTGACTGTCATGTCAAAGTGTCCTTGAGCAAGGCTAGCACACTGCACAGTTGGATGCACAAAAGCGCTATTTAAGTGTAGACCATTTACCAGATGTGTGACATTGAATACATGAGTTACTAAACTTCAGATTCACACTTACCTCACTGACGTCAAATAGTGCTGGCCATTTGTTTAGGAACTCTGGAATCTTTGGCTCCTGGAGAATCTCCTGTCTCCTAAGCGAGAAGGTACGCTGCATCTTCTCCTTAATCACGGCCTCATCCTTTTTCTTCTTTTTTTACCTGAAATGGAATGAAACTTCATTGTCATTATACAGTACAGATTCTTGTAAAACGAGATTTGGTTAGAAACTCTCCGCACGGGTACACACAATACAATTGAGAAACAGATAATAGAAAGGGAAACGCTAAGCTAGATGATAGACAATATGATTAGGGAGTAAGAATATTATACAAGCTGAGTGTAATAGATAAAGAAAAATGAACTGTGCAAAGTAACCAGAAAACAGCTGAAGTGTCCAGTGCTGTGCAAAATGAACTGTTGGGCTGCTTGAGCTGAGCTGGACAGGAAGTATAGTGCAAAAAACATGACAGGTGAAAAGCTGTGATCATGTACATACTGGTCATGCCGTGAACAAAGTGTAATCATGGATAGGTAAGATACAATGTATTTCACATTATACCTCAGTCAGTAGAGCCACCCTTTCCACCTCCAACCCGTCTCTTGTTTCATCACTAGGGATGTTTGGACAGAAATGTATATGTCCCTTCCTGGGCTTCCTGATGTTGGCTGCTGGCCACTTCGCTTGTTTTTCAGAGAGTTGATGGCAACCTCGGGGTGTCCAGCTTGGCTGAGGAGAATAATTATATTTTATCAGCACCTTTAACGGACCAGGATCACAAATTGCTTCACAATTTAAACACAATGGGCTCTATTTTGGTTTTGTCCCAAACGCCATGTCTTTAATACATTTAACGAACGACATAATCGGTCAACATGGGCGCCGAAAGGAAAATGGCTCCGCTTCTCAGCGCCAAAAAAAAAGAAGGCCACTTGAACTGATGCAACGAGGTTTACAAACTGAAAAAGTGCATTCCAGAAGTTCAGAAAAATAAATGTATATATAGAAAATTGATGAACTGACACAAGTTAGATTCAAACATTTCTATGTAAACAAACGGACAAACACAAAAACACATCTCTCTATAATAAACCGTTTCGGAGATATTCACAGATATGTAAAACTTTAGACTTTTTGTCTAAATCTAAAAAAGTGTCTAAAAAAATGCACCCCTACCCGAAAAGCTTTGAATGAAATGCATTTAAATTCGTCAATCATTGATTATTTTCCTACTCAGCATAGAGCACCACGTTTAGTGAATTGCTAGCTAACGTTAGCTAGCGAGCGCCGGTACACAACACGTAGTAAGACTAAAGATAAAACTGCTTACAATCATCACAAACTACGTAGATTTGATCATCAATTAATTGATATTAATGTAATATGATAAAAACTGCACGAATAATACACAGATGGATGTAAGTAGACAAAGGATGACTCGGATTACTCACCATTAAGCCTGAGGTAGCACATGAAGTCCAACGGAAAATAAGGATGTCATTTCCTGTTTCCCGATTTCACTTCCCCCAAGTTGTACGTAAACCAATCACATACATTTTAAATAAAATAATCTTGTTTGTTTATATGTATTAAGTAATTACATTTAATATATTTTAGAATTGACAGGAATTATACAGATTATAATTAATTTCAATACATACATTTAAAAAATATGAGCATTTAAATAAAAATCAAATAGATTTAAATGCTTAAAAATAAACTCTACCATGATTCATTTCTGTGAATGCACTGTTGGAACAACCAGACCCTGGTTGTGGTCCGCCTAACCCTCTGTTTGTCCCAAACTCAGTCCGTTCCCAAGTCCTGCAGTGGGTTCACAGCTCCCGTTTCTCCAACCATCCCGGTGCTAACCGCACACTCTCCCTTCTCAAAAGACATTTCTGGTGGCCAACAGTCGACAAGGATACAAGGGAATTCGTCTCAGCCTGTACAGTATGTGCCAGGAGTAAGGCCTCTCATCAGAAACCTGCAGGTTTGCTCCAACCCCTTCCAATCCCTAGTCGACCCTGGTCACATATTGCTCTGGACTTTGTCACCGGTCTGCCCCCCTCTCATGGTAATACGACAATCCTAACTGTTGTTGACCGCTTCTCTAAGTGTGCTCATTTTGTTGCTCTACCCAAGCTCCCCTCAGCCCTGGAAACCTCCCAACTTCTCACCCAGCATGTTGTCCGCCTACATGGAATCCCGGCTGACATCGTCTCCGACCGTGGACCTCAGTTCACCTCCCAAGTTTGGAAGACCTTTTGTCGTTCACTTGGTGCGTCGGTCAGTTTAACTTCCCAGACCTCCCAGTCTAATGGTCAAACCGAAAGGGCCAATCAGGACCTGGAATCTGCCCTCCGCTGTGTTGTAAACCGGAATCAGAAGATCTGGAGCTCTCATCTGCCTTGGGTGGAATATTCTCACAATTCCCTCACGTCATCAGCTACAGGACTCTCTCCTTTCGAAGCCTCTCTAGGGTACCAGCCACCCTTGTTTCCCGAAGAGGAGATTGAGTTGGCTGTTCCATCTGTCCAGCATCATGTTCGTCGGTGTCGTAAGATCTGGAGAGACACTCGATCTGCCCTCCTCCGAACTTCCGCCAAGACCCAGCAATCAGCCAACCGCCGCAGACTTGTTGCTCCCCTTTACACCCCTGGACAATCGGTGTGGTTGTCCTCCAAGAATATCCCCCTCCTTACCGAGTCCAAGAAGCTGTCTCCCCGGTTTATTGGCCCCTTCCCCATTGAGCGCATAATCGACCCCTCTGCTGTCCGCCTGAAGCTCCCCAGGATCATCAAGATCCATCCCACTTTTCATGTTTCACAAGTCAAGCCAGTTCACACCAGTGACTTGTGCCCTCCGGCCATTCCCCCTCCTCCCCCCCGAGTCATTGATGATCATGCTGCCTATACCGTGCATCGACTCTTGGATGTTAGACGCCGGGGTAGGGGCTTACAGTACTTGGTGGATTGGGAGGGTTACAACCTGGAGGGGCGTTGCTGGGTTCCTCGATCTCGGATAATGGACCCCGTTATGGTGAGGCATTTCCACAGGGCTCATCCCGAAAAGCCTGGTGGTCGCCAGGAGGCTCCCGTTGAGGGGGGGGGGGGACTGTAAGGATGTGCAGTTTTCCCTTCTTCTGCTTCTCTTTTTGTTTCATGTTTGTTTGTATCTGTCTGTCTTCCTGGCTGGGTGTGGCTGACCTACTTTCAGTTCCCGCCAATTCACCTCCGCAGCTGCTACTCATCTTCCTGATTATCTACTCACCCACACCTGCTTAAATACCCGGCTTCCTCATCCAGTATTCACCAGTTTGTCGTGAAAGATACACTGAATCCTCAACTACTCTGCCTGCCACGTCCAGTCAACACCACCTCGTCAGCGAACCTCAGATTATTATCACTACCTGCTCCAGCCTGCTCACTCTATTGAACTCTGATTCCCCGGCTCATCTCACCCGTGTTCCGCTGCAAATCTCCGAACCCCGGCTCCAGCCTGCTCTCTCCGACATCCTCCGGATCATCAACTACGTACCTCCACTCTCCCCCCCTCTAGTAATTCCCAGATCCGGATTAGTAATTCCCCAGCAGTATGGTGTGAGTTTTGAATTGGAAATAAATCATTTTACTTCCATACTCACGTCTCCTCTCTTCCGTGCTTGTATTGTGGGTTCAGCCTGTAAGCGCTCTTTGAGCTTAACACTTACGGCCCGTCACGGCAGCGTGCGTTGAAGCCAGGGTTCGATTTATGTGGGAGCCAACGGACGCAGTGAAATCATACATCTGTGTGGGTCGCTAATACATTACCAACAACCATTATTTGTATCAAAAATAATGCATGTGTCAATGTAATGAGTATTATTTATGCTAACGAGGTGAATAGGCTAAACTCAAAAACTTCCAAAAGAACTACGCATCTCTTGAATGACAATATGCCTGCACTGCACTTCCAAGGTTGCGCAATCTATGCCTGTGAGCGTGCTGCGCGAGCCAAGATGATGTGTGTGCGTAGTTGAACCTTTTCATATTTAAGTTTGTGTGTGTTGTTGTTGTTTAAAGACCCCATAGAGCTCAGTTTATAACTTGAACCCTGGTTGAAGCTTCAACGCAGCTTCCCATTCACTTTGACGTCACGCTTTGCCGAACTGCAGTTGCTCGCTTCAAAAGTTGAGAAAAGTTCAACTATTCAAGCTTCGACGGAAGTGTCAGCCAATCAAATGATATGCCAGTACAAGCTCTAGCCAATCAAACCGTGTGCTTGTGTGTCCGGGGCGGGAGATCGATGTGATTGAATTTAGCTGCAACGCACGCTGCCGTGTGGACGCTGCGTTGCTCTACTCTAACCTCAAGTGATAATATATCTAGTTAGGTACCCAAATGTTAAGTAAGGTAATTTAAAATATTAAAGTTAAATGAGAAAAAGTATGTATTGTACAAGTAAATTAAAAATACAAGACTGCACTTCATTAATATTGTTGCATGTAAAGTCAATCCTCACATCTGTATGTTTATTGAGAGCTACTGGTGGCAATCATTTGCTCTGTCTTTCCAGGCATGTCACTATTGTGAGACATACACTGACATGCAGTCCTCAGTGTATCATTGCACTATTACTAATACCATTGTTTATGTTCTTGTTTTTTCTACTTCCTTTTGGGTTGCCTGACATGACCGTGAAAACGCCAAGTTACAAATTCTTCTGAATCCCGATGTCACCAGGAAGCTAGTTCTGCCTGTTCGAATTCCAGAGACAATGGACTTACTGATGAAGTCAAGAAAGTGTGTGAAATAGAGAGCCACAGTGACGCGTCTTAAAACCTGGAAGTAAACTCCTTCCTGTTCCCTCGACAAAAAATCAATGCAATTTCTCCATAGGATTTTAGAAAATAGCTGGAAATAAGGTCTGTGGTTGAAACACATTTAAGAGACGGATCACGTTTTGTTCAGTCAGATCATAAATCTAATTGATGGATTTATGATCAACAGATTTATGATTAGAAAATTATAAAAGTAGGCTAGACATGTGGTTATGATCCCACTGAACAAAACGTGATCCGTCTCTTAAATGTGTTTCAACCACAGACCTTATTTCCAGCTATTTTCCAAAATCCTATGGAGACATTGCATTGCGTTTTTTGTCGAAGGAACCGGAAGTGGTAAAATGCTGACTTACTTCCGGGTTTTAGGACGTGTCACTGTGGCACTCTATAGGTGGACGTTTTAGAATGCAATATCAAGACGGAGACATTGGACTAGTCAACCTGACATCCACTGCTGACCTTGAAGATTTGACAACTATCAAGGTCATCCCATTACCAAGAATACATCTTTACCGTCTGTGAAGACGCAGCGTCTGCTCAATCAGAGGATACTGACATCTTGTCCACACCCTCCAGCTCAGTCTTTACAAGAACTCGTATCTGGTTGAAATGATTGAACTGACACAAAAGGCCAACCTTGTTCAAAGATTGCAATGCTAGGGATTTAACTGCATTTTTCGTTGCTTAATTGCTTTGGCCTCTGTATCTTTCATTTGAAGTTAAAAAGGAATGTGACTTCACAGATTCTGGTAATGCTACTTAAACCCTTCTTAATGTCTACATGTTTATCTGAAGTTGTAATTAAGAGCTGCAGAAAATATTGTTGAAGTGTTTAAAAATGTAAACAAAAACAAGATGTCATGCATACGTTCTAGTATTTTATTAAAAGGCAGCCAGGTTTAAACGCATTACATATTTACATTTTAATGGAGAGATATGCAAGCTAGTTTAACATGTTCATATGCATATTTGTGATGTATTTGGTTAAGGCTACAGGAGAGTTTTGTAAAAAAAAAAAGCCAAAGTGATCTTGATTTAGTTCTAATTGGTTGCATAATTTACTCAATTAATTGTATTAATTTATTGATGTATTTTTAATTTAAAAAATATTGTATTTTATAAAACAGAATAGGTGATGCATATTTTAAAGACATCCCAATAAATGTTAAGGTCTTTTGAAGAGAATATTCCTGTCTTGAGTGAACTGAGCTAAACAAAGTGTTATAAGTCAAATGTAATTTGTTTACAGTAAACACAATACAGTATTGTATTGATGTACATTAACGTGTCTGCTTTGTAATAAAATAAAAATATTTTTAAGCTATAATAAAAAATATTGCCTGCAAGAAAATTAATTATTTCTTTTTAATTTTTTTTCACAAACTTAAAAACTCTACTTAGATCTAATATAAATATGAGGTTAGTCCAAAAGGAAAAATTAAGTTATAACAAAGTAACAAATGTTGTGTGGTCTTCAGAATGAATCATCTTATTACTTTGTGTGAATGTAAATATATATCAGACAGAAGCAATATTTTTCACTTAACTCAACTTAATTGTTTTAGGTTGAAAAATCAAGTTGGAATAAACTAAAAAAAAAGCTGTAACAAATTAGCGAAAAAAAATCAAGTTAGTCCAAAGTATCAATTTTTTTAGTGTGATGGGGACACTGGGAACAGAAGGTGAGGGGGTAAAAGCTACCAGGAAGGGAGTGGAGCCTGGTGGAGACACTGGGAACAGAAGGTGAGGGGGTAAAAGCTACCAGGAAGGGAGTGGAGCCTGGTGGAGACACTGGGAACAGAAGGTGAGGGGGTAAAAGCTACCAGGAAGGGAGTGGAGCCTGATGGGGACACTGGGAACAGAAAGTGAGGGGGTAAGAGCTACCATGAAGGCCATTCTTAAGTATTTGAGTGGAACAGGATTGATTGGAAGAATTTAAAACAACATAAACAACACAATGGTATAATTCCACAAGTGGTTATTGGATGATATGGTGATACACACTCTTGTACAGTAGGTGGCGGTATGCACCTGAAAGCTGTTTGCAATCCGCCAAAAACCGATAGAAGAACAAGAAGACGGAAGACGAAGAAGAAGAACCTGGATCCACGCGGCTTCTCGTCGCTACGGTTCTCTCTCTGTGTTCCTGAGAAAGTGTGTGTGAGCTCCAGCTCTCCTGATCCATCATCTGTGTGTCTGGATAAACCTCCGAATGGACTGTGTGCTCTTTCTTCTGGAGCGTTTACCTCGGACTACAGGAGCTAGCTTAGCATGCTAGCTGGAAACACGTTAGCAACACTAGTCAGATTGAGAGTTTGATGCAGAGAGAAACGGTGTGTTTAACGGAGTCTGCAGGAAAAGGTGATCTAGGAAACATGAGTAAAGTCCAAATGCTGCTGTCGTTGAAGAAGCAGCGAGTCACTGCTGCTAATGAAGAGATATTTGCTCTGTTTGAACAAACAATAGCAGAGCTCGAGGAGGAGCTGTTTCTTTCCAAAGAGGAGAACAAGAGACTCCAGAAGCTTCTGGACGCTGTTTTACAGCCTCAGCTTCGGATCCACAGAGCAGGTCTGTTCCCTTTACCCTTAATTAACACTTTACACTCTTCAGTAGCACTTTATTATCACATTAATAACACTTTAGACCCTTTATCAGCACTTGCTGCAGGAAGTAGATCCTGAAGTAAAAGTACAAACACCACACTGTGAAAATACTCCATTACAAGTTAAAGTACTGCATTCATATCTTATTTAAAGGTGGGGTAGGTACATTTCAGAAACCGGCTCGAGATACACTTGTTATATTCCATGGAATGCTCTTAACATCCTGATAGCAATGAATATCTTAAGTGCTTTGACAAAAAATCCATTAAAATGTCATCTGTCGTAAAGTACAACCAATCCGTTTAGCCGGGCCGGCTAAACGGATTGGTTGTACTTTTTACAGTATTACGGCCTACCTGCCTGTCAGCCTTCCATCGGGGCACAAACTTATCTCGTGCCCTCATTGGTCATGTGCGCGTTCGAGGAAGTGGCAGATTTTCTTCAGTTGTGTATTTACAAATAAAAGTATGTAAGTATTATTAGACACATGTACTTTATTATACTAATTAATATGTATTACGGAAGAGCAAACCTACCAAAATAAATATATTTATAAAGATACATTGAATAATATGCCATTTAATGTACTGATTTAAATATGACCCATGCATGTGGGCACTAGTTGGTTAAATGTGACATACATTGATACTTTAGTTTTAATGTGCTTCTTTATTTTCTTTTTAAATGTGTGAAAGCAAATACAAACAAATACTTTGGATTAATTCAAATTGCGGGAGAATAATTCATAAAGAAATCAATGAATAAATATTAGGGAAGCTCCGATCGATCGGCCACCGGACGATACTCACTCTCTACTGATCGATCAGGCTCTCAGGGGAGAGAGAGGGGGGGAGGAAGAGAGAGAGCGCTTCCGCTAATTTCTCCCGTGTTATTATCCACAGTTAATGTAAACCTGAATAATGTACTTCATTTGAATGTAATAATTATGTTGGTTGTTGTTTGTGGAAGCTCCAGTGAATGAGCCCCATTAACTGAGTTTTAAACATCACTTTAAATGGAAGATCCCCATAGGCCCTGCCCACTCGATCTGATCGGCAATCGGTATCGGCCGATGTTCACTGTCTACCGATTGATCGGGCGCTCTAAAAATGCCGATCGCAAGAGCCGATCGCATGACGCAAAATACATGACCCTTTTCTCTGTGCGCGGCAAAACAAGCTCACCAAAATGGCTTCACCAGTCTGGCAGTATTTTAAGGTGTCCGAAAAGGACAATAAAAGAGCGGTATGCAACCTGTGTGTTGCAGAAATCCTGCAGCTCCACCCGCTGTGACGGACCGGTGAGCGGAGCGAAACACACACTAATTGGCCCGTTTCCACTGCAGTGGGTAGCTCACTTTAAGCGTGCCGAGCCATGCGGGACCCGTTTTTTTCCCCCCACTTGGCCTAGTACCGGCGAGCGGGTCCTAATTCACAGTTTTTCTGGCCCCATAAAATCATGGTTCTCGGGCCAGGAACAACCAGTCTGAGTCGGGCTGAGTATGCTAAACTAGAGAGAGAATCGCTGGCAAGGGGGATACAACTACAACAAGATGAACATATTTGACCGTGATTTCATTGTAATACACGTTTCAAAATGAAAAATATAGGCCTAACCAAACCGAGCGAGGCCGAGCGAGGCCTGCAGTGGAAACGCGCCATAAGAGTTAGACCTAACACACTTAGCTATTTGATCTACCTCTGGAACTAGCTAAACTAGTTATACATATGTTTATTCTTCACTGTCGGGTCACTCATTACTGGATCAGTGAGCTGCATGAGATACTGACACACAGGCTGTCGAGAGAGGGGGAGAGGGAGAGAGAGAGAATTTCTCCCGTGTTATTATCCACAGTTATTGTAAACTTGAATAATGTACTTAATTTGAATGTAATAATTATGTTGGTTGTTGTTTGTGGAAGCGTGAATGAGCCCTGTCGTGGCTTCCTTCCTTGTTTTTCCATCAAGCCACTAGACCATGGATGTATAATAAGAACTAGATACAGCGTGGGAGGCGGGGCCTCATTCATTCCTATGAGAGTTGCTCATTGGCGCATGATGATAAAATGGCCCAACTTTTGAGAGAGCGAAATGTCACAGATTACCCGGCATGCCTGAGAAGTACCCGTATGTGCGCTCATAGCGCATGCGCAACTTGATCCATGCCCCCCAAAAG
>NW_027262988.1:27500-128521 GCF_902827115.2 Pseudochaenichthys georgianus
AGCCCGACCATGAAAAAGTATGTTAAAGTAAGCATGTTGAGAACACGGATTGCGAAAACCTACCGGTCGTGCCCACAACACACCAACTGATCCTGCTGTAACAACAAGTGCACGTTACTGACGCAATATGGTTGAGACCATTCGGGCTTATTCTAGAGGGGTGCAAGAAATAGTCTAAGTAGTGGGGGAGTTTTATACACTAAAGGTGTGGAAATTATTTTGCGTTATAATATCAGCGCGGCCGTGGTCAGATCCAAATGCCAGGCAACCCTTATAGGTCACGCAGCTCCGTGATCACCTGAAGCTCAGCCGCTGTGATGGACCAGTGAGCGGAGCAAAACACACTTTTCAAGTTAGACCAAACACACGTGGCTATTTTATCTACCTCTGGAACAAGCTAAACTAGCTAAACTAAGAAGTCAATGAATAAATATTAGGGATGCTCCGATCGATCGGCCACCGATCGATATCGGACGATACTCACTCTCTACCGATTGATCATGCTCGTAGTAATGTAGTAATTATGTTGGTTGTTGTTTGTGGAAGCTCCAGTGAATGAGCCCCATTAACTGAGTTTTAAACATCACTTTAAATGGAAGATCCCCATAGGCCCCGCCCACTCGATCTGATCGGCGATCGGTATCGGCCCCAAAATTGGCGATTGGAGAATCCCTAATAAATATGTTCAATAATAAATTACATCTACATCTAATCTAAAATGTTACTTGATAAAAAAATAGGGGAACTAGTACAAAGGTAATTAAAACATTAATATAAATGAATGTAAAATCTCATCAATCAATTATTGCCAACATGTATTTATAATATATTCTGTATATATATATATATATATATATACACAGAATATATATATTTTTGAGAGAAATATACACTAGTATTAGATGCAGTCAAAAGTTGACACATCTTCTCTTTCGAAGTTTTTATTTAAATTGGTTCTACTTTCTAGATTTATACTGAAGACATCAAAACTATAAAATAAAACATTAAAGGTGAGGTAGGTAATTTTGGAGAAACCAGCTCGTGTGCGCTAGAATTTGAAAATACACAACCGGAAAAATCTGCCACTTCATTATAGAGCCCCTCTTCCAACACACACAAATGCGCACATGACCAATGAGGGCACGAGCTAAGTTTGTGCCCAGATGGAAGGCTGACAGGCAGGTAGGCCACCCAGTTACTTTAGCCGGCTCAGATGATTGGTCGTGCTTTTTACAGTACTACGGCTTCCACAGATGACATGTTTTTATGGACTTTTTGTCAAAGCACTTAAGATATTCATTGCATTGGATGTTAAGAGCATTCCATGGAATATAACAAGTATATCTCGAGCCGGTTTCTCAAACTTACCTACCCCACCTTTAACTGGAATTATCTAGTTAACAAAAAAGTGTTAACAAATCACTTATGCAGAAACCATCCGCTCACCTTCTCTGCGTCTCACAAAGACACGGAGGTTGGAACCAAAAATCTCTCATTTGGACCCATCAGACCAAAGTACAGATTTCCACTGTCTAATGTCCATTCCTTGTGTTTCTTGGCCCAAACAATTCTCTTCTTCTTGTTGTTCATCCTCAGTAGTGGATCTTTGCAGCTATTGGACCTTGAAGGCCTGATTCACGCAGTCTCCTCTGAACAGTGGATGTTGAGATTGTCTGCTACTTGAGCTCTGTGATCATTTATGTGGGCTCTAATCTGAGGTGCTTTGATTTGCGGTTTATGAGGCTGGTAACTCTGATGTGTTTATCCTCTGAGCAGAGGTAACTCTTGCTCTTCCTTCCCCGGGGGGGTCCTCATGAGAGCCAGTCTCATCATAGCGTTCCATGGTTTTTGCGACTGCACTTGAGGATACATTCAAAGTTCTTGACATTTTCCGTATCGACTTGCCTTCATTTCTTAAAGTGATGATGGACGGTCGTTTCTCTTGTTTAGAGTATAGGTGAGGTCCTGATAATTTATTCAGGTAAATTACTCTGACCTACTAATTGACCTGACCGAAGTTATTGAGTCTATGTAAGTTTACTGCTTGGCTCAGATCCACCAACGTCAGCAAGATCTCACCTCTATTAACTCCCCGAAGAACCAGGTTCAATTAACTGCTGTTTCAATTCAGACAACTCTTTTTAATCTGTTTAAGCGATCCCGAAGGGTTTTGATATCAGTAAATGGGGTGTGGCCCTACCTAAGTGTGAGTGTGGCAGGGTGCAATCTTACCTTTGAAGCAGGAGAGGAGAGCACAGATGTCCTTTAAGTTGTCCCAGTCCAAAAGGTGGGATCAATTTATTTGAAGAAAAATAGGTCCAAACTAATACAGGGTTTTTACCTTCTCTCTTTACAACATTATAATCATACTAAACAAAAAATGATGCTGTGATCATGTTCAAATATTTAACTTTAATTCACAGTCTTACATTTATTATCAAAATGTTTCACTTCAACTGCCCAATTCAGTTGTGACATTTAAAATCTCCCGATAGAATTTAGAGGCATTTCCTCATAAAAAGACCCGTGATAATAAAAAGCACATTCAACTTTTCATTCACCAAATCAATTCACATCGATTCCATACCTTTTTATTTTCCGTCACAGTCGGCGGGTACTAACATTCAAAAACCCATACCTATCCGCATGAATTCGGAGGAAGGTCCTCACGGAGGCGGGTACTAATACTCAAACGCTTCGTTCCGTCAAATCATTCCATTCAGCATTCAAAGAAATTCACTCATTCAAAGAAATTCACTCAGCATTCCAACCAAGAAATTAGAGAGATATTTACCAAGTTTGAGAGAACCTTACCGAGAGCTATTAACCCAGCTCTGAAGGACAGAGCTTTACCAGGAGAGAGTATACCAGGGGTTTCCCCCTCTCTCCCCCCCGAAATCCCAAAAAGCCAGTCTTTTTATGCTCAAAAAACCGGATAGAAAACCCACAAACACCTCCTCTATACTGTTAGAAATTTGAATGGACAACTGGTCCGCTTTTTCAAATCTCCGCGCGTCCCTAAACAAGCTGGTTATTCTTACAGGAAGGAATCCAGAGCATACAATTAACCGATAACAATAATCTACTTTAATGGTAATAAGACAATGCAATACAATCAAATACAGTACAAAATAAATACAGATCTGTGGGATCCCACATTTACCTGATACTCACGTGAGCCAGCCAGAGGAAAAAGAGAGAGAGTACAGACTGGTTCCTGTGTTTTATACATTTTCTAACAATGGGGGAGTTGTCTGAACCTCCCTTCCAGACCTTTGGCACTTGGCTGCCCAAATCTCCAACACCTCACTTCCTAAGTTTCACTCACAAGACTGCCCTTGTGAACTGTTGCGCCTGCTTGGTGGGTGATTTAGTGTGAGTTCTGCAACCTTTTGGCTTATCAGTTTGGACATAACAGGATGCCTCTGTTCTTAATCTGGTTGACCCCGCGTTTGTGTACCACTCAGTATTGACACCGTATATTTCCACTGAGGCTCCTCAGCAGTTTGGACTTTAACACCGTACTGTACTTTTCCACAGCTCAATGTCTTATATTCACTGTTTTCTACACAAATAATTTTCCCCTTTTAAGCTTATTCATAGTTTACTAACATGAATACATACAAATATTTCCTTACAATTCCCAACCAACATATTCTATTGGCTCTGGCATAAGACACACCTTCCCAAGTTTGTGTAAAACAAAACATGACTAGACATATTCTATGACTATGACATGACCACTTTTTTGAGGCCTCAATGTGTTTCTCCTTAAGTCCGGAGCCCCCCTCCCTGCTGTGAGAGGAGAGGAAAGAACCTGCCTACTCTCTTATCAGAGAGTAGGGCATAAATCATGATAGGCCTTACACTAAACTAAACAAACCACTTTGTTTTGTTTATGCTGTAAATATAGAAAAACCTAAAATATGAAGCATTTTCATTGTGGGTTATACAAGAATATAATTGATTATATTTGATTACAACTAACTTTCGTTTTAAGTATTCAACATACTATGAAGCTCTCAACACCCTCTTTTTAAAACGCAAAGTTATCAAACAGCAACAACTAAAATTGTAAGCATACCTACATATTCAAAAACCATCAAGAAGCATTCTCATTATGGGTTCATACAAGAATATGATTGATCATATATGATTTATAATTAACTTTCGTTTTAAGTATTTACTATATACTATGAAGCTCTCAACACTCTTTACTGGGTTGAGTGGTTCTTGCTATAATATGGATTACAACAGCAGTCAAATAGGGCTTTCCACTGTGCACTAACTCTACCTCTGCACAACACAACTGATGGTCTCAAACACATTCAGAAGGCAAGTCATTCCACACATTGACTCTTGACAAGGCACACGTGTTAATTGAAAACCATTCCAGGTGACGACCTGATGAAGCTGACTGAGAGAAGCCAAGAGTGAGCAAAGCTGTCATCAAGGCAAAAGGGGCTACTTTAAAGAATCATTTTCTTGATTTTTTTTTTTAACACTTTATTAACTAGATAATTCCATATGTGTTCTTTCATAGTTTTGATGTCTTCAGTGTTATTCTACATAGTAGAAAGAAATTGAAATAAACAAAAAACATTGAATGAGAAGGTGTCCGAACTTTTGACAGGTACTGTATATAAAAACACATTTAGCAGGTCAGCAGGCAGCCGTCAAATGTTCTGTTAATACTTGCATACTTTTACTTAAATAAGGTTTGAATGCAGGATTTTAATTTGTAACAGAGTATTTTCATTCTATACTATAGGCGTAGTGTATCTGTGAACGATCCCAAATACAATTCCTTGTTTACATTGCGGCTTGTGCTACGCCAGAAGAAAAAAACCCTTTTACATTTTGAACTTGAAGTGGAAAGGGGCTGGGCTACATAATAATAATAATAATTTAAATTTATATAGCGCCTTTCACGAAACCCAAGGACGCTTTACAGTGAGAAGTAACAAAACAAAAGGTAATAATAGACATACAGAGCAATAGCAGGAAATAAGTGACTATAATTTAGTTGAGGCCGAAGGCCTGAGTGAACAGATCGTGTTTGAGGTGTTTTTTTAAAGGTGTCCAGAGTGTCTGCATTCCTGATTGCAGAGGGCAGAGAATTCCAGAGGGTGGGGGCTGCGACACTGAAGGCTCTGTTGCCAAATGTTTTTAGCTTGGAGCGCTGGATGGAGAGCAGCCCTTTGTCAGAGGACCGCAGGTGACGAGAGGGGGTGTAGGGCTGAAGGAGGTCAGAGATGTATGGAGGGGCTAGGGAGTGGAGAGATTTGTAGGTTAGCAGGAGGAGTTTGTACTGGATGCGTGACTTGACCGGGAGCCAGTGAAGGTGGATGAGGGTGGGGGTGATGTGTTGCCAGGGTTTAGTGTGGGTGAGGAGCCTGGCTGCAGAGAGGTGACTTGAGCCAACAGAAATACACAATAGGTGGGACTAAGAAAGATAATGTGAAAATATAAAAACAAAGGCATTCATTAGGGCTGCAAAATGTCTCCCAATGTAATGGTGATGAGATTTTTAAATGCTAACACTTAACAGTTTGTTTTGACTGTTTCCTGTTTCCTGCAGAAGTCCAGCAGCAGCTGGTGGTGGTTAAAGAAGAGCTTCTCCCTGACCAGCAGGAGTGCAGCACCAGTCTGGACCAGGAGCACCCAGAGCCCCCCCCACACATTAAGCAGGAACAGGAGGGAGAGCAGCTTCAGGAGCTGGAGGAGGCTGATATCACCAAGTCCACTTTCACTCCTGACCCTGTGAAGAGTGAAGATGATGAAGAGAAACCTCAGTCCTCTCAGCCTCATCAAAGACAAACTGAACACATGGAAACAGAAGCTGATGGAGATGACTGTCGAGGACCAGAACCAGCCAGGAACTCAGATCCAGAGAACAGTTTACAACCCGAGACTGAGGACCACACTGAAGACTCTTCAGAACCTGACACTGGAGACTCTTCTGAACCTGAGACTGAAGACTCTTCTGAACCTGACACTGAAGACTCTTCTGAACCTGACACTGAAGACAGTGCTGATTGGAAAGAGACCAGAGAACCTGCATCAGGCTCAAACTCACTGAAAAATAGACATGAATCTGTCAGTGATCCACAACGTAGTGCTGAAAAGAAACCATTCAGCTGCTCAGTCTGTAAGAAAGCTTGTTCACAGCGTGGAGATTTAAAGACACACATGAGAGTCCACACAGGAGAGAAACCATTCAGCTGCTCAGTCTGTAAGAAAGCTTTTTCACGGAGTGGACATTTAAAGACACACATGCTAATCCACACAGGAGAGAAACCATTCACTTGCTCAGTCTGTAATAAATATTTTTCACAGAGTGGAAGTTTAAAGGGACACATGCTAATCCACACAGGAGAGAAACCATTCACTTGCTCAGTCTGTAAGAAAGCTTTTTCACGGCGTGGAAGTTTAAAGGACCACATGAGAATCCACACAGGAGAGAAACCATTCACCTGCTCAGTCTGTAAGAAAGCTTTTTCACATAGTGTAAGTTTAAAGTCACACATGAGAATCCACACAGGAGAGGAAAAATAGATCTGCAAAGTTTGTGACAAAAGATTTAAATGGCGTAATCGTTTAAAAAGACCAAGTGTGTTGGTAAGAGAATACATTTGTCTATTTTGTATCCTAATCCCATTACATGTAATACGTTACTCCCTAAGCCTGTTTTCACCCACCTGCAACCGATTCGCTAATAATCACAAATGTTCATTTCTTCGACCCCTTGAGACTATTTCTTGTTTAATAATCATTACATCTCCTCAGGACCAAGTTCCCGTGTCCTGCCTTTCACCTGCTGATCACCCACTGCTCATTTAAGGTGGACTCACCTTTACAAGGGACCAGCTAGTCTTAGTCTCTTAATCTAAACGTTTTGTAAAGTGATGCACGACCAACAACGTGCTGTTGGGTTGTGTGCTCTCTGCAGGACGGTGTCTGTACTCAAAGATTTGTTGTGAAATGAGAGCTTCACTCTGTTTTTGTTGTCTAAACAACGCCAACAGAGCGATACGTCTTCTTTCCAGCAGATGGCATAAATGTTACATCGTGCAGTTCAACTGTCATCCACATATTAGAGATTCAAAACAGTAATGTGTGAGATAAGGCTAGTAATTGACTATTTCAGCAGAATGTGAAGAGGTTACAGTCTTGAGGCCAATATGTTTGTGTTTGTTTGATTAAATCTACTGAAATGAGCATTCAATGACTCAATTATTCTGAATTACTGTCATTACATCATGGGTTTGCATTGCAATATTAGAACGCATAACACCCAACTTTATTTCTTCCAAGTTGCGGGTGTTCATTGTTTAGAAGTCCGCTGTGTTTCATCCAAGCTTCCACTGCGTGCTCCGATAATGCTGAAAGTATCTGTTGTATGCTTTACCTGCTCCAGTAACACAAGTGTAATTCACTGGACAGAGACACGAGATAGTGGATGGATCCAGAGGAGAACCAGAAGATAGTCCGCATAGAGGCCTCAGGCTCTGAAAATGATCATGGATAGAGCTAGAAAAAAACTCCAAAAACCAGAATAGAGCTAGAAGATAGCAAAGCCAAGAAAGATCCAGACAGGAAGGAGCCAAAAGAGTTTGTATTTTTTAATATTCAAGCTCTTCTCTTAAGATATTAGAACATCCTATCTCAACATGTATCATTTTATACATTAAAGAAACCTTACATTTTTGCTGCCAAATATTGAGATTGTTTCACAGCTTTATCTTAAATATTTAGACTTCTGTCTTTACATATAGATGACATAGGATGAACAGCACGATCCACTCTGCTGGATTCTGCCCAAATCGGCTCCAAATGCATGCACACATCTCGCTGTATCCAAACTCCTGCAGTTGTATTGTTCTGGATTCATAGTGAAGTCTGCACTCTTATTGTTATGTGTTTAATATAAAGTAAAATACCGATAAAGTCAGAAAAGAAAAGAGTCTCACTTAAGGAAAAAGGTTCTGAACCAGTGAGAGTTATGAAGGGCCGTACGGGACATTATTCAGAAATACCGTTCACACACACACATGAAACTGGTTCATATATATACACATGTGAAACGCACTCACACAATTTCAGGTGTGTGCGAGAGAGATTTCAGTATGTTGTGTGAGAGAGATTTCAGTATGTTGTGAGAGAGGGATTTCAGTATGTTGTGAGAGAGGGATTTCAGTATGTTGTGTGAGAGGGATTTCAGTATGTTGTGAGAGAGGGATTTCAGTATGTTGTGAGAGAGGGATTTCAGTATGTTGTGTGAGAGAGATTTCAGTATGTTGTGAGAGAGGGATTTCAGTATGTTGTGTGAGGGATTTCAGTATGTTGTGAGAGAGATTTCAGTATGTTGTGTGAGAGAGATTTTAGTATGTTGAGTGAGAGAGATTTTAGTATGTTGAGTGAGAGAGAGATTTTAGTATGTTGTGTGAGAGGGATTTCAGTATGTTGTGTGAGAGAGAGATTTCAGTTGAAACATCAAAACATCAGTTGAACATGAAGTCGTTTTAAAAAAACAGCGAAGAACCGCACATTTCAAAAAAGCGAAAACAATATTTTTCATCATGTCTGCACAGCCCCACCTAGTGTCAGCAGAAAGTATTACAAATAATGATTACAAAAAAATGCAAAAAATGTATTAAAAAATATATTATATTTTAAAATCATGTTTAATCATCTGATTCGTCTGTACATTGCTGTTTTAGTCTGTGTTCTTCTAATTAGTGTCTACAGTGTGTGCCTATTGAGCTGTTTAGAGCCATGTGGGACAAAACCCGGTCCTGCCCCTCCCTCTTACTGTCTAAGTGAACGGTGACTGTAAAAACTACACTGCGCATGCTCAGAATATTTTCCTATTTAATGTGTGTGGCAAAAAAATAATGACCCTAGGGGCATAGTGCTGCCATCCCCACCATACGTCATCTCACATCATTCAGAGCTGATTGGCTGTAAGTACGTGTGCCGCGAAAAGTGTGGTGTGTGAAGAGGAGACGAGAGAGCTGCAGTGAGGAGTCCTAAAACCCGGAAGTAAGCTGCGCATGGCTTCCCTCGACCTAAAAGCAATGAGATTTCTCCATAGGATTATAGAAAATAGCTCCAAATAAGGTCTGTGGGAAACAAACCTGTTAGATAAATGAACGTTTTGTTCAGCCGGATAATATCCACATGTCTACCCTACTTTTATAGTTTTCGAATCATAAATCTATTGATTTATGATTTATGACTTTTGAAACTACAAGAACATAAGGAGGACTTTTACAAAAAAAGTAATAGCGATTTTTGTCCAGAAGGATAGGCAAATTGACTTAATCTTCAAGTCAAGGTAAGACCGCAATTTTATTGAAAATGGGATCTTACTAAGAGAGAACAATTCAATATTTAAATGATAAAATTACATTTTTTGGGTATTCTTCTGTCGAACTGTCTGTTTAAAAATAATTGAAGCATCAGACAAAGAAAGCTTTTGAAAATAATAATATATTTTGATTTAGGTCAAAATATAATATTTGTAAACCTGAAGAGTCAGAGCCAGTGCGTCACGAGCCATGAACCTCACTGCAGAAGCTTATATATAGAAATCTAAGTTTTTTTGTGCCCCACCACTTTTGTACATATAGAAACGCCACTGATTATATTATATAACATACAGCGATGCAGATTGGGCTGCTGACCTAACCAACAGACGGAGTGTGTCAGGTTATTGTGTTAGCCTTAATGAGAGCGGGCCACTGGTTTCCAGGAAAACCAAAAAGCAGCCAACTGTCGCTTTATCAACTTGTGAAGCTGAGTATATGGCTTTAGCAGCTACTATGCAGGAGTGTATGTACTTAATACAACTACTAGAGTGCATTGACAAATGTGAATATACACTACCTACGAATTACGAAGACAACCAGGGCACAATAGTGTTGGCAAAGAATCCTGTTAACAAACAGAGATGCAAGCATATTGACATCAAGTATCATTTTCTGAGGTCAACTGTGGAAGGGGGACAAACAAATCTGATGTATTGTCCAACAGACCAGATGGTGGCAGATGTTATGACTAAACCTGCACCAAAGTTTTAAGTTGATTAAGTTTGCAAAGTTTATGTTTGGAGAGTAACAATTTCTGTAAAGTAGAGAACCTTCTAATGTTTTTATTTGTTAAAAAACCACAAATGTGATATCAAGTGGGGGTGTTAACATTGAGGTAAAGGTGTTACCAATTTGTGTTATTTGTTATGCATGACCGGAAGCCAATAGCGTAACAGGTTAAAGGTCATGATGGGTATAAATAAAGCCAGGCCTCCAATGGGAGAGTCCGTTGAATGAATTGCCACTGTCTCTGATGTTTTGTTATTCCTCCGCTTATTTGGATGCTAAACAGCAATGAAGTTATGCTTACTCTGATAACTAGTAGAAATGGCCATGACACTTTAATAATCCATGAAACTCTGAGAGTGAGCTGATTTTAAAAGTGTTTCTCCTGGTTGGAAAATGCAGTTTGCTTTGTTTCTGTGATATAACTAAACCTCAAGGCTTTAGTTATAACAGGTTAGTATTACAATAATCTCTGTGTCAAACAGGGCCGGCCCTTGGCACAGGCCAGTGGTTCTCAACGTGTGAGACCTCAAGAACCATTTTTTTCCTTTGTCAACAAATCGCGACCCGAAGTTTTGAACCACTCAAATATATTCAACAAAAAGTCGTGTTGTAATATATAAACTTTTCAGCATATATTAATTAAAGTGAAGTACAGTGCATATGTCCCTCATATCCCTTCACAGAACTAATAATAATAATAATAATTCCTTACATTTATTATAGCGGTTTTCCAGATGCTCAAAGCGCTTTACAAAATACAAATAACACATATCATACATGCAATGGTCACCACTGTGGACAATACCCACAGGAGCAATTTCAGGTGAAGTGTCTTGCCCAAGGAAACAACGGATTTACAGATGCAGCAGCGGCGGGTTTCACCCCTTGATCTGATTATCATTGCACAGCGCACTGCGCCACACCGTCCATCTTCACGCCTCAAAGTCATCGAGGCGCTTTTACAAGTACACATTGATATCATACATGTACTGTGGACAATACCCACAGGAGCAAATCCGGGTGAAGTGTCTTGCCCAAGGACACAACGGCCTGACGCAGTGGCGGCAGGAGCGGGTTTCGAACTGGAGTTCCCCAGCAGCCCCCTTGATCTGATGCACAGACCACTGCGCCACCCGTCCCATAACTAAAGAATGATTTAAAAAAGGTTTAATGAGATGAAGGAACCAAAGCTGAACTGTATCACCCACTCTAAACTGGTCCCAGACCCCAGTTGAGAACCACTGGCATAGGCAGTATATGCGAATGCTAAGGGTACATCCATCCATGGGGGGTGCCAGAAATTGGGGGGAAGAAAACAAATATATGAATACTATTAACGATATTTGATAACAAAACAATTTCCCAATTTGGGATCAATAAAGTATTATATTATCCTTTCTTAGCAGAACTAGGCTTATATAGCGTACAGCGCCCATAAACTATGGCAGGGGTCTGCTATTTTTACTTACTATTCTTATCTTTCATTTAATTAATATGTAGGTAGTATTTAAATATAATTATTAAGTAACATCAAATGCAATTCTTATTCAATAAAACGGTTTTACACTTTTAAAACAACACTTTTCTGCCCCCGCCCCCGTATCGGGGCAGACAGACAACAGGAAGATCACTCTGCTTAAGAAGTTCCGTTTTAAAGTTTTAGAAAGCACTGTACAACTGGACACACAAGAAAATGTACATTCATTTCAAGCATAGCAATCATTTAACATATTATCATACATTTCACGCATGTGTTAACAACCATATCATAAACGATGCGTTAGCTTCATGCTAACCCCTATGGGAAATTAAATTGAAAGGCTAGCGGTTCGCTAGAGTTAAATATCTAATAATAAAATAATAAAATTCAATAATGTTCTTCAACCACTAGGTGTCCCTTTATATCAGCTGTGCACCGTTATGGTGTAAATACAGACTATCTACCAATTGGATCAAATATAAAAGTCAGCCGAATTAGTGTTGATACTGCAAGGAGACGTATTGTGTGAAAATAAATGTAATTGCTTATATATTTATGATCCACGTCACGTTTTCAGTTTTGGCGGCAGTTTTCCTGTTTGTCTAGAAGTCTTCTCATCAGGGCTCTATAAATAGAGAACTACGGCAGATATGTAATATGTAATGCAGCCGAACCGTGTATTACAATGCCGTTATGTGATGACCTCCAAAGAGAAAAGCAAGCACACTCGGAATAAAGTATTATTTTATTTTTAAAAAAACGTTTTCAGATTTCATATCACATAAACACCAAATCCCAGCATGCATTGCGGCTAAACCATCCAATCATCGAGCTGAGGATCTTGCCTACGCCTGTTTTCCATGATGGATGTATATGTATTTTGTTCCTTCACATTTACATTTGAATTTGCATTAAAGTATTTCGTGAGGCCTTTTAACATGTTTTTAAATATAACTACGGTTGTAGTTGAAGAGTTTGTAAATTAACATGAACCGAAGCTCTTAATGGCACAACGTCACGTCCGTTAATTCCACATCCACGCGCATGGATTAACATGCATGGATTAACATCGATTTAATACATTAATGTAGCCTTTGCTTCTGCTAAAAGAGGTATCGACCAGCTGGGGCAACAAGAAAATCTGCGTAATCGAGTGTGACTATTAAAAAATAAATCATTACGTTGGGGTAGCATTTGCTTGGCATTTCCGGTTATTTCTCCACTGTTTAACGTGGGTTAACAATACCGTGTAGCTGTTACGTTTGAAGGGACGAAATCGTGACATCTTCACGTCTCCCAGCATGGTAAATCGTCACATGTTCACGTCTTGCCGTGATACCGGGTTGGATGAACTAGGTTAGTAAGCAGTACAGTACATATGGTATGGAAGGAATAACATGTTTAACATAGTCAGAACATCTGTGTATTTATTTGCCCACCCTTCTGCTCGACATCCGACCCTCACTTAGATTTTTCCTCTGCAGTTTCTTCTCTGGTTTGAGGACTCTTCTCAGTGAGGTTTAATTTAAAATAAATCCAATTATTGCAGTCAAACATGTTGCCTGAAGCTGCCGCGTGGATCAGACTGTGATATGAACCAGTTCCAGTTTGTTTGTGCAGATTAAAACGAGAGAAGGCCGGGGACACAAACATACAGAGACAATAATGAGCACAAAGATCTTTTAATAACAGCTGAAAAACAAACTGGAAATTAAACATGATAACAAAGACAAATGTCCCCACCAGGCATGTGCAGCAGCACCTCCCACCTCACTGTCCCTTCAGACAGACAGGTAGCAGCACCTCCCACTTTACAGTCCCTTCAGACAGACAGGTAGCAGCATCTCCCACTTTACTGTCCCTTCAGACAGACAGGTAGCAGCACCTCCCACCTTGCTGTCCCTTCAGACAGACAGGTAGCAGCACCTCCCACTTTACAGTAGGCTTGTTTGAGACACATTGCGGCTCGCCTCGAAAGTAGACGAGAGTAGTCGATCGCAGCCGGGGGAGGTGTCAAAAAGCTCGTCTTAAGTCGGACAGCTCGGACTCGGAGTCGGCTTGACTGGCTGGGTTTGCAATGGCGGAAATTCCATTTTACCCAATGTAGACAAAGGTGATCTCCATTGCTTTATATAGGTTTGTTAATTCAGTCATGATGAGGAACCACACCAGTGAGTGGGTTCCATAATTAGAAATGCTCCTCCCTCTTAATGTTTGCAAAACTGATAGGTGGACAGGCTACAAATGATCAGTCCCTTCAGATCCGCACACATGAAGCTTCATGAGCATGAATTGAACAGACCTGCTGCTGTGTTAATTCTTTAGCTGCCACTGTAAGCTTTATGATGTGTACAACATGGATGTAATTTGATTTGATCTTGCCATTTTAAATGATGTATTCAATAAATAAGGTTAAACCAAATCATTACATTACAATAGATTTTATTTTAATGATTTGGTTTAACTTAAAGAGAAACTTTATTGTTATTGCACATATTACAGGTACTGAGAAAACGAAATGCAGTTTAGCTTCTAACCAGGTGCAACAAGCAGTAAAGTGGAAAGTAATGTACACAATCTACAGAATAACATATAGAATGAATTGAATGATGAATAAACAGTGAGGGGTATGAATACACTAGATCAGCCTGTGAGCAGTATGAATAGTGTGTATGAATATGCTAAGATATATAAAGTATGAAAACGGTAAACAGTATAGTATAAAATATATAGATATTAATTTCATGATGATAAACATTGTGGAACAATGATGAAAAATGGGAATGGATGTGCCGACGTAAAACTGACACAAAACAACAACAAACTTTTGCCAGCCAATTGGAGAGCTTCATCAGCAGCACGTGGTAAAAACCACCAATGAGCGCTCAGCTCGAGATACCAGCGAGCCGTTTCCCATCAAGCATTTCGCTTCCGCAGCTCGTGGAGAGCAACTGCGCCAACTCGCCTCGCCTCGCTTTCAAGGCTGCGGGCGTCTTTGTCCCGCGAGATTTCAAAGTCTCATGTGGGCGAGCCTCCAGAGCAAGTCGGACAAAATGACTAACCATCATGCAACGCACTAGCAAGACGTTGATCGCAACTGCGCAGGTCTGCGCAGGTTTTGCTTGTCTCAAACAAGCCTAGTCCCATCAGACAGACAGGTAGCAGCACCTCCCACTTTACAGTCTCTTCAGACAGACAGGTAGCAGCACCTCCCACTTTACTGTCCCTTCAGACAGACAGGTAGCAGCACCTCCCACTTTACTGTCCCTTCAGACAGACAGGTAGCAGCACCTCCCACTTTACTGTCCCTTCAGACAGACAAGTAGCAGCACCTCCCACTTTACAGTCTCTTCAGACAGACAAGTAGCAGCACCTCCCACTTTACAGTCCCTTCAGACAGACAGGTAGCAGCACCTCCCACTTTACTGTCCCTTCAGACAGACAGGTAGCAGCACCTCCCACTTTACTGTCCCTTCAGACAGACAAGTAGCAGCACCTCCCACCTTGCAGTCCCTTCAGACAGACAGGTAGCAGCACCTCCCACTTTACAGTCTCTTCAGACAGACAAGTAGCAGCACCTCCCACTTTACAGTCCCTTCAGACAGACAGGTAGCAGCACCTCCCACTTTACTGTCCCTTCAGACAGACAGGTAGCAGCACCTCCCACCTTGCAGTCCCTTCAGACAGACAGGTAGCAGCACCTCCCACTTTACTGTCCCTTCAGACAGACAGGTAGCAGCACCTCCCACTTTACAGTCCCTTCAGACAGACAGGTAGCAGCACCTCCCACTTTACATTCCCTTCAGACAGACAGGTAGCAGCACCTCCCACTTTACTGTCCCTTCAGACAGACAGGTAGCAACACCTCCCACTTTACATTCCCTTCAGACAGACAGATAGCAGCAACTCCCACTTTACTGTCCCTTCAGACAGACAGGTAGCAACACCTCCCACTTTACTGTCGCTTCAGACAGACAGGTAGCAGCACCTCCCACCTTACAGTCCCTTCAGACAGACAGGTAGCAACACCTCCCACTTTACATTCCCTTCAGACAGACAGGTAGCAGCACCTCCCAATTTACTCTCCCTTCAGACAGACAGGTAGCAGCACCTCCCACCTTACAGTCCCTTCAGACAGACAGGTAGCAACACCTCCCACTTTACAGTCCCTTCAGACAGACAGGTAGCAGCACCTTCCACTTTACTGTCCCTTCAGACAGACAGGTAGCAGCACCTCCCACCTTACAGTCCCTTCAGACAGACAGGTAGCAGCACCTCCCACTTTACTGTCCCTTCAGACAGACAGGTAGCAGCACCTCCCACTTTACTGTCCCTTCAGACAGACAAGTAGCAGCACCTCCCACTTTACTGTCCCTTCAGACAGACAGGTAGCAACACCTCCCACTTTACAGTCCCTTCAGACAGACAGGTAGCAGCACCTTCCACTTTACAGTCTCTTCAGACAGACAGGTAGCAGCACCTCCCACTTTACTGTCCCTTCAGACAGACAGGTAGCAGCACCTCCCACTTTACTGTCCCTTCAGACAGACAAGTAGCAGCACCTCCCACCTTACAGTCCCTTCAGACAGACAGGTAGCAACACCTCCCACTTTACAGTCCCTTCAGACAGACAGGTAGCAGCACCTTCCACTTTACAGTCTCTTCAGACAGACAGGTAGCAGCACCTCCCACTTTACTGTCCCTTCAGACAGACAGGTAGCAGCACCTCCCACTTTACTGTCCCTTCAGACAGACAGGTAGCAGCACCTCCCACTTTACTGTCCCTTCAGACAGACAAGTAGCAGCACCTCCCACCTTGCAGTCCCTTCAGACAGACAGGTAGCAGCACCTCCCACTTTACAGTCTCTTCAGACAGACAAGTAGCAGCACCTCCCACTTTACAGTCCCTTCAGACAGACAGGTAGCAGCACCTCCCACTTTACTGTCCCTTCAGACAGACAGGTAGCAGCACCTCCCACTTTACTGTCCCTTCAGACAGACAAGTAGCAGCACCTCCCACCTTGCAGTCCCTTCAGACAGACAGGTAGCAGCACCTCCCACTTTACTGTCCCTTCAGACAGACAGGTAGCAGCACCTCCCACTTTACAGTCCCTTCAGACAGACAGGTAGCAGCACCTCCCACTTTACATTCCCTTCAGACAGACAGGTAGCAGCACCTCCCACTTTACTGTCCCTTCAGACAGACAGGTAGCAACACCTCCCACTTTACATTCCCTTCAGACAGACAGATAGCAGCAACTCCCACTTTACTGTCCCTTCAGACAGACAGGTAGCAACACCTCCCACTTTACTGTCGCTTCAGACAGACAGGTAGCAGCACCTCCCACCTTACAGTCCCTTCAGACAGACAGGTAGCAACACCTCCCACTTTACATTCCCTTCAGACAGACAGGTAGCAGCACCTCCCAATTTACTCTCCCTTCAGACAGACAGGTAGCAGCACCTCCCACCTTACAGTCCCTTCAGACAGACAGGTAGCAACACCTCCCACTTTACAGTCCCTTCAGACAGACAGGTAGCAGCACCTTCCACTTTACTGTCCCTTCAGACAGACAGGTAGCAGCACCTCCCACCTTACAGTCCCTTCAGACAGACAGGTAGCAGCACCTCCCACTTTACAGTCGCTTCAGACAGACAGGTAGCAGCACCTCCCACCTTACTGTCCCTTCAGACAGACAGGTCGCAGCACCTCCCACTTTACTGTCTAATGTTATGCCGGCTTTTCTTGGCTTGTTTGAAGCTGAGTGGTGATGAACAAATGACTAAGCTGCCAGTGCCTCGAGTTTACAGCTAAATAGCCGAAAGACAAAAACAAATGTAGCCTAGTTCTAGCTACCTGGAGCAGGTAAAGCATACAGATACTTTCAGCATTATCGGAGCACGCAGTGGAAGCTTGGATGAAGCTAAGAAATAGCTTCACATCTCAAATAAAAAGTGCTAAATCAAAGTACTATTTGTCGGTTACCACAGAAAACCTGAATAATCCTAGGAAATTTTGGAAAGCCATAAAATCGATTTCCACTGGTGATATCCCAAATGAGCTACCTCCGTGCCTTACCACAGCATCTGGCACTATATCAGACAGGGCTACTATGCTAAATTGTTTTAATGAGCATTTTGTGTCTTGTGGCTCTCTGTTTGGCTGTGTGGCTCCTGTGAACGCTCCAATCCTTGACTCTGAACAATGTGGTCTGGAAAACCCTTTCAGTTTTACTCCTTTAACTGTTGGTATTGTTCATGAAGCATTATCCACGTTAGATCCTAGGAAACCGGCTGGCCCGGACAACGTAGAACCTTTCTTTTTAAAGATAGCTGCAGATTGTATTGCTCCACCTCTTACTTCTCTTTTTAACCTCTCCCTCAGCACGAATACAATTCCAAAAGTATGGAAGTCTGCTTATGTCTTGCCTTTACTGAAAGGAGGGGAGGCAACTATTTTAAATAACTATAGGCCAATCTCTAAATTGTCAGTTCTGGCTAAGGTGCTCGAACGCTTAGTGAGTGAACAAGTAAAGGAGTTTTTATGTATAAATGATATCCTGTCTAAACATCAGTCAGGATTCAGAAAGAAACACAGCACCATCACTGCGACAATGAAAGTGGTAAATGACATTACTACTATTTTAGATAATAAGCAGAGTTGTGCAGCTCTGTTTATTGACCTTTCCAAAGCGTTTGACACCGTTGATCATCGCATTTTAAAGCAGAGGCTACTCAGTATTGGCATATCCAGCAATGCAGTGGGGTGGTTTGTAAACTACCTCTCTGAAAGGTCCCCATGTGTTCATTTTGATGGACTGTCTTCTGAATGGTTAAACATTTCTAATGGTGTACCACAAGGTTCTGTTTTAGGACCACTTTTATTCTCCATATATATTAATAGTGTAGGTGATAATGTGGATGAAGCTACTTTACATTTTTATGCGGATGATACTGTGATGTATTGTGCAGGTCCCTCCATTAAAGAGGCTGTTGTTAAATTACAAGCTGTTTTTAACACTATTCAGACTCAGCTCTCTGAATTAAAGCTTCTTTTAAATGTGGATAAAACCAAGGTAATGCTCTTTTCAAAAGCTAAAAAGACACCAGAGTCTGTTTTAGATATTGTAACTACGCAAGGAACACAACTTCAAGTTGTTGCCTGTTACAAATACCTTGGTATCTGGCTTGATGATTGTCTCTCTTTTAAACTTCATGTCAATAACCTGCTTAAAAAACTGAGGGTTAGGCTAGGTTTCTTTTTCAGAAACAAGTCCTGTTTCTCGCTTGAGGCCAGGAAAAGGCTATGTGACCTTTTTACCTGTGCTGGACTATGGTGATCTGGTCTATATGAATGCACCTGCCAATTACCTGAGCAAATTGGATGCTGCGTATCACAGTGCTCTGAGATTTGTCACAAATTGTAAAGCGCTTACACATCACTGTACACTGTATACCAAGGCAGGTTTATCATCACTCTCTGTACGGAGGCTCAGTCATTGGTACACGTTTATCTATAAAGCTTTGTTGGGTAAACTCCCGTATTATATCTGCTCTCTGATAACACAGAGAGTTGCAAGCAGCTATTGTCTGAGGTCACATGATGTAGTCTTGTTAGATGTGCCAAGAGCAAGGACTGTCTTCGGTAAGACAGCTTTTATGTGCGCAGCTCCACTTGCTGGAACAATCTTCAGCAAGAATTGAAACTGAGCAATCTCATTCCTCTGCATGTTTTTAAAGCTAGGCTAAATGAAATGCTTGCTGATACAATGGGCACTTGTAAATGTCTATAACTATGTATCCTGTAAATATAATGTATAATGTCCTTTATTGTTTTATGTTTCATGTGGAACCTATATGCTGCAGGTCTCCCTTGAAAAAGAGATCTATGATCTCAATGGGACCAATCTGGATAAATAAAGGTTTGAAATTAAATGAAATGAAACACAGCGGACTTCTAAACAACGAACACCCGCAACTTGGAATAAATAAAGTTGGGTTTTATGCGTTCTAATATTGCAATGCAAACCCATGATGTAATTCAGTAATTCAGAATAATTGAGTCATTGAATGCTCATTTCAGTCGATTTAATCAAACAAAACACAAACATATTGGACATGGCCTCAAGACTGTAACCTCTTCACATTCTGTTGAAATAGTCAATTACTACCCTTATCTCATACATTGCTGTTTTGAATCTCTAATATGTGGATGAAAGTTCTAGGAAAGTTTTATATAAAATTGTGTATTCTATTTAACTTATTTTACAAAGATTATTTTTTTAATTAACTTTTAAAAAAAAAAAATTATCTCACGTACCCCCTGCAGTACCCCAACGTACCCCCAGGGGTCCGCGTACCCCCATTTGAGAATCACTGGTTTAGACAACAAAAACAGAGTGAAGCTCTCATTTCATCAACAATCTTTGAGTACAGACACCGTCCTGCAGAGAGCACACAACCCAACAGCACGTTGTTGGTCTAGCATCACTTTACAAAACATTTGCATTAAGACACTAAGACTAGCTGGTCCCTTGTAAAGGTCAGTCCACCTTAAATGAGCAGTGGGTGATCAGCAGGTGAAAGGCAGGACACGGGAACTTGGTCCTGAGCAGTGTTGGGCAAGTTACTTTTAAAAAGTAACTAGAAATAGTTATAGTTACTCTTTTCAAAAAAGTAACTAGTTACTTTATTAGTTACTAAATTATAAAAGTAACTAGTAACAAGTTACTTTACTTTAAAAATAATAACAATAAAAATACAAGTTTTTGTGTTGTTTTTTGCTGACTAGTTCTCTGAAGGCATGCAACAGACTCGACCGTTGCGATGGGCAGCATGTCCTCAACTACATACCTGGCAATCAATCTGTTTAGTTGACTCTGGGTGACATGTGGCGATTTAAAAAAAAATGTTGGCTGTTTAGATGGTGTTGCTCCATCTGGGTCAAGCCTCCTTCCCTCACATGTCGATGCGTTGGTGTTCCTCAACGCAAACCAAAAATCTGGAAAGGTGGACGTTATCGTGGAGGACAGCGAGTAAAGTGTTGCGCACTGGATTTACGTGGTATTTCAGTAAACAGAGTTTTTTGCTGTCGATTTCGGTGAGTCCAGTTACTGTTTGTTAATTACTAAGTCCAGTTACTGTTTGTTATTTACTCAGCCATGTAACACAAATTAAAATGCAGTGTTTAATGTAACTGTATGAGTTCCAATATAAATTACAGTTGGACACCTCTCTTTGTGTGTCTTTATTATGACGTAACGACTAGTCGACTGCTATTTTGAAAAACGTGTCGACTAGTAAATAGTTGTGAAACCCCTAGCTTTAACCAATCATCACTCCTCTCTGGTTACTTTCACTTTTACATGGTATTGTGAGAGGACATCGCTGTATTCGCCTGTAAGTTACATCCGCTGGGAGATTCGGTTCAGTTCTATCACATAATGTAACGCAGTAAACCACCCATTTAATCACAGTGACTATAACAGCGTTACTGAATGGGAATAGGTAACTAGTAACCCTATTAGTTACTGCAAAAAGTAGTTGCGTTAGAGTAACGCGTTAGTCCCAACACTGGTCCTGAGGAGATGTAACCATTATTAAACAAGAAATAGTCTCAAGGGGTCGAAGAAATAAACATTTGTGATTATTAGCGAATCGGTTGCAGGTGGGTGAAAACAGGCTTAGGGAGTAACGTATTACATGTAACGGCATTAGGTCATCAGGATACAAAATAGACAAATGTATTCCCTTACCAACACACTTGGTCTTTTTAAACGATTACGCCATTTAAATATTTTGTCACAAACTTTGCAGATCTATTTTTCCTCTCCTGTGTGGATTCTCATATGTGACTTTAGATGTCCACTCTGTGAAAAAGCTTTCTTACAGACTGTACAGGTGAATGGTTTATCTCCTGTGTGGACTCTCATGTGTCTCTTTAAATGTGCATTATGTGAAAAAGCTTTTTTACAGACTGTACAGGGGAATGGTTTCTCTCCTGTGTGGATTCTCATGTGTTTATTTAAACGTCCACTCTGTGAAAAAGCTTTCTTACAGACTGTACAGGTGAGTGGTTTCTCTCCTGTGTGGATTCTCATGTGTATCTTTAAATATCCACTTGTTGAAAAAGCTTTCTTACAGACTGAGCAGCTGTGTGGTTTCTGTCCTGTGTGGATTATCATGTGGTCCTTTAAACTTCCACTCTGTGAAAAACCTTTCGTACAGACTGTACAGGTGAGTGGTTTCTCTCCTGTGTGGATTCTCATGTGTATCTTTAAATATCCACTTGTTGAAAAACCTTTCTTACAGACTGAGCAGCTGTGTGGTTTCTCTCCTGTGTGGATTACCATGTGTATCTTTAAATATCCACTCCGTGGAAAAGCTTTCTTACAGACTGAGCAGCTGAATGGTTTCTCTCCTGTGTGGACTCTCATGTGTCTCTTTAAGTTTCCACTAAGTGAAAAAGCTTTCTTACAGACTTTGCAGGTGAATGGTTTATCTCCTGTGTGGACTCTCATGTGTACCTGTAAATCTCCAGTCCGTAGAAAAGCTATCTTACAGACTGAGCAGCTGAATGGTTTCTCTCCTGTGTGGACTCTCATGTGTTTCTTTAAATATCCACTCTGTGGAAAAGCTTTCTTACAGACTGAGCAGCTGAATGGTTTCTTTTCATCACTATGTCGTGGATCACTGACAGATTCATGTCTATTTTTCAGTGAGTTTGAGCCTGATGCAGGTTCTCTGGTCTCTTTCCTATCAGCACTGTCTTCAGTGTCAGGTTCAGAAGAGTCTTCAGAGTCAGGTTCAGAAGAGTCTTCAGTGTCAGGTTTAGAAGAGTCTTCAGTGTCGGGTTCAGAAGAGTCTCCAGTGTCAGGTTCAGAAGAGTCTTCAGTGTGGTCCTCAGTCTTTGGTTGTAAACTGCTCTCTGGATCCGAGTTCCTGGCTGGTTCTGGTCCTCGACAGTCATCTCCATCAGCTTCTGTTTCCATGTGTTCAGTTTGTCTTTGATGAGGCTGAGAGGACTGAGGTTTCTCTTCATCATCTTCACTCTTCACAGGGTCAGGAGTGAAAGTGGACTTGGTGATATCGGCCTCCTCCAGCTCCTGAAGCTGCTCTCCCTCCTGTTCCAGCTTAATGTGTGGGGGGGGCTCTGGGTCCTCCTGGTCCAGACTGGTGCTCCACTCTTGCTGGTCATGGAGAAGCTCTTCTTTAACCACCACCAGCTGCTGGAGGTCTGCAGGAAACAGGAAACACAGTCAGAACAAACTGTTAAGTGTTAGCATTTAAAAACCTCATCACCATTACAATGGGAGACATTTTGCAGCCCTAATTAATGCCTTTGTTTTTATATTTTCACATTATCTTTCTTAGTCCCACCTATTGTGTATTTCTGTTGGCTCAAGTCACCTCATGTAGCCCAGCCCCTTTCCACTTCCAGTTCAAAATGTAAAAGGGTTTTTTCTTCTGGCGTAGCACAAGCCGCAATGTAAACAATGAATTTTATTTGCGATCGTTCACAGATACACTACGCCTACAGTATAGAATGAAAATACTCCGTTACAAATTAAAATCCTGCATTCAAACCTTATTTAAGTAAAAGTATGCAAGTATTAACAGAACATTTGACGGCACCTTCTTATGTAACAGTAATGATGGTGCAGTAAAATGTTCCCTGTCAGTGTTTAATTTATGTTTCTTCATTATTTTGTATGTTGCATTTTACTGCTGTACATGTTCAAAGTTGCGCTTGTATAAATGATTATGGATGAGGGAACCTGCTAAATGTTCAAATATTTGTGTTTTTTTATATACAGTAACACACTGTAAAACAATCTTTTTTTTACAGTTTTTTTAGTGTATTTCATAATTACAGGAAATCATAATCAATTTACAAGAATAAACGGTTTATTGAAATGTGTCATGTATTTTAACCTCTTAAGCCCTGAGCCTGTTTTTCAGGTTTCAGGCTTGAAAATGCTATGCCCAAAACAAATGACTATAACTTAACTTCTAAAAGGGTTATATGAATAATTTATTTTATCAAAGCAAGGTTACATCTGTGAGTTGGATGTAGAAGTGTCGGAATCAATATAGATGTTTCTGTGTCAGAGTGAATTCAGATGGAACATAGTAAAAAAAGGTAAATTCTTAACTCTGCCTAAAAATAACCCATTACTTATAGTGAAAACCACGCTTGAATGATGGTATGGTAGACTAAAAGCTTTAGGAATCCAAAGTAGAACATATAATAAGTACCCTGTATCAAGATTGATGCAAAACAAGTTAAATTTGACCTTTTTAGAGAGGTTTAGCAAAAAGTAGTCCAGGCGGACTGACCTTTGGGCACATTTTGGCACATTTGGATACCATCAGTGCCATTTGACCTTTTTCAGGTACCATACTGTAAAAATAATTGTATTATCACTATAGGTAATCATTCCATCAATACAAGTGTTTTTATAAAAAATATTGTTTTTTAAATTACATTTCTTTTTTAATGTAAATGGTGTGTGTGTGTGTGTGTGTGTGTGTGTGTGTGTGTGTGTGTGTGTGTGTGTGTGTGTGTGGTGTGTGGGTGTGTGGGTGTGTGTGTGGGTGTGTGTGGACTTTGCCGCAGTCCTTACATGTTTATCACCCGACTAACACTTATAGGAAGGTTTACTTACACAATAAAAATTAGGAAACATAGGATAGATTTGTCTCCAACAGGAGCAGATTTATTTAAAGAATAACACACTAAAAAACGACACTAAAACCGAAATAACACCACAAGCATTTTTTTGTAAACACTGGCAAAAAAGAAAGAATTGTCCACAACCTGAATGTGTTTAGTGTTTTTGAATTGAGGCACCAGGCACTTAGTGCAGTAGATAGGTCATCACCATTTTGAGCACCTCCTGAGCGCGGTGGCATCTTCCCCATAATACTTGGGAATGCAGTGATGATGGGGGGAGTGGTGTGGTGTGCAGGACTTTCACCCTCGTGTCTGCGCAAGCTGCTCCCTGAAGGACTTCTGGGTGTGTGGCTTCATCCTGCCGGGGTCACCCCTCATCTTGTGCAGCTCCTTGTGGAGAAGGAAGCTGTTCACCACGGCAGTGTCCAGAAAAATGGTAAAAACAAAGTCTTGTACCAATTTCATGGTTTTGCGGTGGAACGCTGTAGTACCCAATCAAAGCATCGGCACATCCACGCAGCTCATGCTTTTGTTGTAGTCCACCACAGCGTCAGGAACGGTAACAATCTTAGTCTGCCACACACCAGCCCGTTTCACTTTCCTCCTGAGAGTCTGTCCACTGAATAAGAAGATGCAGAGGGAGGCTGAGTTAGTACTGGTGCAGACGTCCGGCGGCGTAGCTTGGATGTTGATGGCTCTGGGGCAACTGTATGCTGATCTGATTGCACGTCGTAGCTCGGATGAGGCAGATGTTGATGGCTGTGATCCAGAAGCCATCTTCATCACTGTGAAAACAATTACTTTGATTACTTCACTGGCTTATTCTTTCAAAAATCAGAAATAATTCCTCCATTTAGCGTGTGTGAAATAACATTATACATATATATATATATAGACTGATATACAATACAGCTTATTTATAAACTGCTAATAGTCAATGTCTGTCGAACTACAAAACAGCATCCATTTGGCGTGTGTTGGAATAACAGTATATATATATATATATATATATATGGACTGGGTTGATATACAATACAGCTTTTTTTATATACTGCCGTGTTATAGTCACGAAATACAATTAATCTATTTATACGTTCACCAACATGATGTTCCCATTGTTTTAGTATCTCACGGAACGATAACGCTACAACAACAAAGCGGCGTCCATGTTGTATTTTGCGAGTGTGGCATTACTATAGATTACACCAAATACACAACGAATAGATACAAACAGAGAGAGTACATACCTTTCCTGAAGTTCATAATCAGGGTCTGATTGTTGTCTGACTGTTCTGTTGCCTGCTGTTGACTCTGTGTTCGTCGTTGTGTTGTCGCTTTGCTGTGTTCGTTGCTGCTGAGCTGGAGCGGTTGTGCGGCTGCCTCTGCTACGTCTGTGCGTAAAGCAGCCGCTGCTGGCATTATTCATACTACGCAGGATCCTATCTCTGGAACCCATTGGTCGATTTGGGTGATTGACACCTTTTTTGAAACTTTAGAGCCAATAGAATGGAGGGAGAGTTAGTAAATCCCGCTTTTAACTTACGTCAAGGAGAGAGAGGCTTGCGTAAACAGCACATTAGACACCCTGAGCCCCGGACTGCAACACTTTATACCTACTCTGCGGCCATGAATGTAATGATGGATTATCAACAACAATTCTAAAGTGACAAAGAGACATTGGATTAACCTTGAGCAGCGTTTTTATTCCCTTGAACACGACTTTTGATCACAAAACAGCAACGGTAAGACATAATTATTGTTTTGGTTTAGAACACTGTTGTTGTTTTCTTGCTCTGTTCTGGCTGATAGCTCAGTGAGTTTGTGTCCTACAGTGATGATACTTATATCAAAAATAATCTGTGGAGTATCAGCTTTCAGTTGATATGTAGTTATGCAGACCATATTAAGTTTTTAAAGATCGTTTAGCTAGTTAGCACCGGATAGTAGCATCAGTCTGTTTTCACTAAGGGCTAATGCTAACGCTTCTTGGGAGACTTGTGTTTTGTTTCGGTAAAAATGGCTCATATCTTCAGGTTGCTGAGTTTTTTCCTGTTATTTGAGTATAAGAAATTCATAGGTTTTTAAATATTAAGAAGCCCCCCAGACGCTGTCCCCTGCAGTGACACGGGGGGGGGGGGGGGCTTAAGAGGTTAACAAAAAGGAAAACTGTAAAAATGGAATACATTATTTATCAGTTTTTAATTGTGAATTTAACAAAACTAACCAAAAAAATAAATGATTTTCTGTTGGCAAATTAGCTGCATTTTCTGTAATTTAACTAAAAAAATACTTTTGTTATGCCTATATATCACTGTCAAAATACATAATACTGTTAATACTCATTTAAAAAATTATAATTGCAAGTCAATATATGAGTAAAGAAAGAAATATTTTGTAATTTTGCTTAATTTAACCACTACCTTATATTGATAAACTGAAAAACACAGGTATTGACATTCCCATTATAGTAAAAAACTACATTTTAACCACATTTTGACTTACATTACATTGTTAGTGATGAGTCAGATTCTGTCCCCCAGGGTGGTCTTTCAGCTTTTCTGCTTTAACTTTTGACTTTCACTTTTAACACGGGAGAATAAGCGGAATCTCTCTCTCTCAGCTCTCTGCTCTCTGCTCCAGTAATGAGTGACCCGGCAGTGAAGAATAAGCATATTATAACAAATGTAGCTTGTTTCAGAGCTAGATCCAAATAGCTATTTGATATATATATATAATTTCTGCTTCAAACACGTTGCATACCGCCATTTTATTGTCCTTTTCGGACACTTAAAATACGCCAGACTGGTGAAGCCATTTTGGTGAGCTGTTTTGCCGCGCACAGAGAAAAGTGTCATGTATTTTACGTCATGAGGCTCGCGATCGGCATTTTAGGAGAGCCCGATCGATCGGTAGAGAGTGAGTATCGGCCGATATTGATCGGTGGCCGATCGATTGGAGCATCCCTAATATTTATTCATTGATTTCTTTATGAATTATTTGTCACATATGCAATACAATGCATACAGAGTTAAGGCTGTTATGACAGTGTTACGACATGCTTTTACGGCATGCGATGGACTGCTTTACTTCAGAGTAAGCCCGCGAGTTGTGTGGTTGCTGCCTACTGTAATGTCCTTGACTTACTGTATAATAACCTGAGTCGTGAAAGATACTCGACCCTCGATCATTCTACATGGTGTCAGGAATTAAACAAGACAAAGTAGAGGAATATAGACGACGGAAATGGCCAAGTTTAATCCCCCAGTGAACTTTTCGTTTGATAAGCCGACTGAATGGCCAGAATGGAGGCACGCTTTGAGCGGTACAGACTCGCTCCCAGGCAGAAAACATATTCAAGTCTTTCACTTTTGCCGAAGAAGATGACGGCGATGACTTTGCCGTTGTGGTGGGAAAGTTCAACGAGTACTTTTTCCCGAGGAGGAACGTTATCCACGAGAGGGCATGTTTCCACCAGCGGGTCCAGCGGCCAGGGGAGAAGGCAGAGGGTTTCATCCGAGCCCTGTATGATCTATCTGAACACTGTGAGTTTGGCGTAAGCCGAGATGAGAATATATGAGACCGAATTGTGTGTCGGGAAACGAGACAGAGCTCTCGCGCAGGCTGCAGCTGACGGCGGACCTAACACTAGCACTGACGATACGGACCATCAGGCAGTCAGAGGAGGTCGCAGCACAAGTGAGTCTGCAGGAAGACACAGTGGGATCAGTACAGGAGGTGAGATTCAAAGAAAAAAATAAACAAATGGAACCTCAACAACATCAAGGCAAGTCAAAAGACAGAAAATGGGGGGGGGAAGTGAAAGGAAATGTGGTAAATGTGGGAAATCACACAGCATAGCAAGGAAGAAGGGTGTCCTGCAGCTAAAGCTACATGCACAAGTGCAATAAAATAGGACATTGGGCCAGAGTGTGCCGAAACAGCAACATGATCAGTGAATGACTGGTCACATGGACTGTACAGGCTGAGCAGACCCCTTATTGCTTAGGCTCAGTGTGCAGTGCAGATGAGAAAGAGCAGTGGACAGTACAGCTCCAGGTGGATTCTACTCCAATGGAATTTAAAATTGACACAGGAGGTGATGTCAGCGTCTTATGTGAGGATGCATTTCACACACTCACTCCACCCAAAACACTGAAACCAGCTGACATCCCATTCGACAGCCCAGGAGGTGAACTGTTGTGTCTGGGACGCTTTAATGCTACAGTTAGTTACAAGGGAAAGAATTACCTATTTGAAGCACATGTAGTCCGTGGCCAGAGTGTCAGTAACCTACTCAGCCGGGATCTGTCAGTGGAGATGAACCTGGTGAGGCGTGTTGATGAAGTGAAATTCACTACCAGTGAACACCTTCAAGCCTCTGGTGAGCACGGCACACTACAAACTGAACCTGTTCAAATCCAATGAAAGGATGGGGCTCAACCATATGCAGTGCATACAGCACGTCGTGTGGCCTTCCCAATGTTACAGTATGGTAAAAGAGGAACTGCAGAGGATGGAGAAGAACGGTGTCATCGAGAAGGGAAACACAGCCAACTGAATGGTGTTGCTCCTATGGTGCCCGTTCTAAAGAAAACCACAGGCAGAGCCAGGATCTGTGTGGACCTGGGAAAGACTGAATGAGTCAGTCAAAGGAGAGCGCTACATCTTACCACCTCTGATGAAATAACTGCAAAGCTAAGTGGTGCAACTGTGTTTTTCCTCTCTCGACGCTGCAAGTGGGTTCTGGCAAATCCCACTGCACCCAGTCAGCTGTAATTAACAACCTTTATAACACCGTTTGGCAGGTACCGTGTTCAAAAGGTTACCTTTCGGGATTTCCATGTGCGCCTGAGATCTTCCAGCGGAAAATGCTAGAGACTCTGCAGGGGCTGGAAGGCGTTGAAGTCTTCATGGACGATATCCTGGTCTATGGGACATCGACAGAACAGCACGACGCCAGACTCGAGAAGGTACTACAGCGTGTTGTAGTCAGCAGGCTTAAAAACGTAATAACTTCCCAGCCTGTAAGCGCCAACACACCAGAGACTGTTACCCATGAAAACCAAGTGAGGTGGACGACCCACCACCAACACCAGGACGTGTTTCAGACCAGGTCTGGCCGTGTCAGTAAGCCGGCCACTAGGTTGGACTTGTAGACAGGAGTATTTTGGGGTGTTTCACAATGACCTCTGGGGTGAGAGAGAAAAAAAACACCTATGGCCTTTGGGGGGTGGGGGAAACACAGGTGGACTCTGAGTCTGCAGCAATTCTGGGGTTCTGTTTATTGTCGATGTTATGCACAAGTGATATTACTGCTGCAATGTTTAGAAAAGAAAAATTGCATCTTGAAATTTTATAACAGCACTACTGAAGGTATTGGTTACCCATCTTTATCAACATTAAGTTACCCTGTATCAGAGGACACTTTTGGTTGGTCAGTACGACTGAATGAACATTTGCTATCACAGTTTGACTGTTGTTTACTATTACAGGATGAAGCTGTGACTAATCTGTCAAAACTCTTTACCAGTTATTTAAAATTAAATAACTAGGAAAAAGGGGGAGATGTCACCAGATGCATACAATGCAAACAGAGTTAAGGCTGTTAGACAGTGTTGCGACATGCTTTACGGCATGCGAGGGGACTTGCTTTACTTTCAGAGTAAGCACCGCGAGTTGTTTGGTTGCTGCCTACTGTAATGCTTGACTTACTGTACAATAAACCTGAGCCGTGAAAGATACTCGACCCTCGATCATTCACATTATTCTCCCGGCAATTTTGAATCATAATCCAAAGTATTTGTTTTGTTTTTACACATTTTAAAAGAAAAGTTGAATAAAGAAGCACATTAAAACTAAAGTATCAATGTATGTCACAATTTAACCACTACTAGTGCCGCACATGCATGGGTCATATGTTAAATCAGTACATTAAATGGCATATTATTCACATGTATGTATTTTTATAAATATATTTATTTTGGTAGGTTTGCTCTTCCGTAATACATTTCAATTATTAATAATAAAGTGCATGTGTCTAATAATACTTACATTAATTTTACTTACGATATGAATGCAGTACTTTAACTTGTAATGGATTATATTTCACAGTGTGGTGTTTGTACTTTTACTTCAGATCTGCTACCTGCAGCAAGTGCTGATAAAGGGTCTAAAGTGTTATTAATGTGATAATAAAGTGGCTACTGAAGAGTTGTAAAAGTGTTAATGAAGGGTAAGGGAACAGACCTGCTCTGTGGATCCGAAGCTGAGGCTGTAAAACAGCGTCCCAGTAGCTTCTGGAGTCTCTTGTTCTCCTCTTTGGAAAGAAACAGCTCCTCCTCGAGCTCTGCTATTGTTTGTTCAACAGAGCAAATAATCTCTTCATTAGCAGCAGTGACTCGCTGCTTCTTCAACGACAGCAGCATTTGGACTTTACTCATGTTTCCTAGTCACCTTTTCCTGCAGACTCCGTTAAATCACACCGTTTCTCTCTCCATCAAACTCTCAATCTGACTAGTGTTGCTAACGTGTTTCCAGCTAGCATGCTAAGCTAGCTCCTGTAGTCCGAGGTAAACGCTCCAGAAAAAAGAGCACACAGTCCATTCGGAGGTTTATCCAGACACACAGACGATGGATCAGTAGAGCTGGAGCTCACACACACGTTCTCAGGAACACAGAGAGAGAATCGTAGCGACGAGACGCCAAGTGGATCCAGGTTCTTCTTCTTCTCCTTCTTCCATAGCCGCGGGAAGTAGGGGTGCTGGGGGTGCTGCAACACCCCCTGTTGGCGAGTGGTGTACATTTGAAAAACTGAGTGACCACCTAAATAAAAATGATGAAACTACATAAAATAGTTATGATTTTACTTAAAATAAAATTGGCTGTATACAGTAGCATATAATAGTCATAGTATATATTTGTATCAGTCAGGTGGCTTGAATTTATTTTCCAATTTTTTTTTTTAAATGATGAGTACATTATGATGGAAAATATGACAAATTAATCATACAGCTTAATACGTTTTCTTAATATATATTTGTATTAATAATCAGTTATTCTCTAAAAAATGTTTGTATTATCTTTTGTTTGTCATTCATTACATTGATGGTGTCCTTCTGTTATAAACATTCTTAACACAATATTAAACAGTAATATCAACAGTAAACATATTTTAAAAGCATTTTTAAAGTGATTTCTGTCTTTATAATATTATATAATTTTGAACAGTAATATGAACAATTAACATATATTTTTAGCATTTTGAAAGCTACTTATGCCTTAATAATATTATTAGAGCCGGGACTCGATTAAAAAAATTAATCTAATTAATTAGAGGCTTTGTAATTAATTAATCGAAATTAATTGCATTTTTTAATCAAATATACATATTTGACCTGAGAACAGTGAGAAGGCAATTTTCACATGGATTTTACTCCAAGTGGAGTGCAATCCAGTGAGCCAGGGAGTTGGTTATTTTCTCAGACGTGGACTTACTTATCCTGGCCCTGACACCAGTCTAGTTGAGTGTGGGTTGGGTCAGGGTGTGGTTCCTTGCACTCGGAGTCGGGCTAACGTCCACGCTAGCTGCTACATGCTTTGCATTTAGGTGATACTTTAGGCTTGATGTGCTGCGGTGATATGCAAATTCTTTTTTGCATAATTTGCACACAACCGTGCTCTTATCGACGCTTCCATCCGTCCGTTTTTTTAAAACAAAGTGTCCCATCCACGGGGCCGACCAAAGCGTCTCATCAGCTTGTTCGTTCATGTTTGACTATTGTTCACCGTGGTTTGTTGTTGTTTGAAGTCCCATGCTGAAGTCATGAACGTTAGTTGGTGCTCCAGTATAATCGGTACGCCTGAAACTCATCCAGTAAGAAACGTTCCGCTGTGCAAAAATAAGTGCGATTAAAGTGCGATTAAAATTGCTCAGGGGGTGCTGCTAAAAGTGGGGAGGGGGCCACTTCGGCTGTCAGCGATACGAGCCGCATACATTGTTTGTTAAAGGCGAGACACCACAGGGGTCAGGGGTCTTAAACCAAGAAACGAAATCTCATTGGCTGGTGTCAATTTCTGACAACGTGATTCGTTCGGATGCGTCACGTGGTGTGCTAAAACACTTCCTACACTTTCCGCTAGAAATGTAAATCTCAAAATGGCAAAAGAATGGCGAAAAAAACGTTCACAGAGAAGACAACAACAATTGTCACTTGCACGAAGCAAGGTTATACAAAAAACAAATGACCCCGAACATGAAATGCCTTCACGGAGTGCGTCGAGGCGCAAGCTGTCATCCAAAGAACAGGAGGGTTTAGCTCGCGCCTCAAGGCAATATTAAAAGGTCGTTTTCTCAAAATGAGTTTTTTCTCCTACTCTGAGTCCGAAATTTCCACTTCAGTAGCACTTACATACACCAAACCTTCCAGTTATATTTATATCAATATTATGAAGGCTTTTACAGAAGGGTTTGTTCATATATCATTCATAGCCTGAATTATATAAGATTGTATACCTAGAATTTAGAAACATGGCAAAATTTGATATTTTAGGGCTGTTGACAGTATTTTCTGATTTATGGAGTGATAAAAAGAGATATCCAAAATCCCTTCTGTAAAAGCCTTAGATACTAATATGACTACAAAATGAAACGAGAATTTTGAACCTGGCTTTATCCAAAGTTCAGATTTCGGTTCCTGAAATGTGTTAAAATATGCGCACATTTAATGAGATAATAGATAATTTGCATATTCAGAAAACTTGTAATCCAAGAAAAAATTGCCTCATTGTAGGTAATTAACTGTAGAAATGTCTAGCTGATATCTTTAAGTGAAAAAAAAATTACCCTATTCACCTGGGGTGTCTCGCCTCTGTTAGGCTTAATCAGAGTTGGGTACTGTAATAATATTACTTTGTCGGTAACGGAGTAGTGTAACGCGCTACTTTTATAATTCGGTAATCACACTACAGTTTACTAACATTGCCCCGACACGCGTTACTTCGTTACTTTCTAAAATCAGTCATAATCAAACCTCAACAAACACCTGCAAAGAACACATGCTAAGGTGAAGCTAACGCACATAGCTGTTGTTTATTTATATCACACACGTAGTCTGTTCTTCTTCTCTGTTTTCCGTTTGTTGCCTGTTTTGAATGACGAATACACACTACCGCCGCCTGCTGGTAAGGAGAGTTATTGCCACCTACGCATGCGCAGTTCGTACGTGCTCGGCTGAAGTCTTTGCGGTGTGCTCCAGTCTGGCTCCAGTGCAACATGGCCAACACGCAGGAGAACACGCTGACGCAACAGCGTGAGCAGAGGTAGACTGCGCAAAATATACAGATAGCAGGAGACAGAGGACAGCCACGGTCAGATAGGAAAACATTCAGGATCTGGATCAGTCTTATGCGACAATGGAAACTGAACTAAACATGAACATTTGAAACTTTAGCAGTCTGCGTGATCTGACTGTAGGGAGCAGCGGGCCGGCCCTGCGAGTAAAGTAACGAGTAAAGTAACAAGTAAAGTAACTAATTACTTTATGTAGAGAGTAACGAAGTAGTGTAATATATTACTTTCTTTTTAAAGTAATATATTACTTTTTTTTAGTAACGACCCCATCTCTGGGCTTAATAAACCATTATAGACCTACATCACTAACTATGGGTCTTACAAACCTACATAACATTACAAATAGTCAGAAAATATTATTTACAATATTAATAAGACTATGAATTCAATTGTAACTGATTGACCAGGCAAAACACTGCACAGCGGCAGCAGCATTAAAGGAAACATATCGTTTTACCTTGTGTTGGGGCTTCACAAAACTCCAAATGTAGCCTGGGGTGGCACTAATGAAGACCCTCATTAGAGCAGATACATCCACATTGTCCAAAATGTTACTATGGACATGCATCAAAGTCAGATGTGTCCGTCTCTTCTGTGTCATATTACTCTAGTTGTAGAGGTGGTGGGCTGAGGAGTGGTCCACTCTTTTTATTGGATTGTTTGTTGGAGAAAAAAAAAAATCCAAAATCCTTTTTTGAGCCATTTAAGAAAGTTGTCACAGTGTGTGTGTCGCGTTAATTACGTCACTCTCCCACGACCTATGACCTAGATCAGTGTTTTTCAAAAAAAAATTTATAGATGTTATTAATAATTGCATATCTATCAATCTATGTGTCCTTTGATGCCAATCTTTTAATATTTTTTATTTATTAATATTTTATTTTATTGTTTTTAAATCTCATGACCGCCCTTCAAGCCAATCAGAATCGAGCTGCCTCTACTGAGCGTGAAACTGTGTATCTGCTCAGCTTTTGGAGCAAGTGAGAGCTAGTGAATATTTCGCTCTGCAGCTGGATGAGAGCACGGATGTAACAAATATTGATGTTTATATATATGAATATAAATATGTTTATTGTTAATATTACTGTTGAATATTATATATAATATTATTAAGGCATAAGTAGCTTTCAAAATGCTAAAATATATGTTAATTGTTCATATTACTGTTCAAAATTATATAATATTATAAAGACAGAAATCACTTTAAAAATGCTTTACTGTTGATATTACTGTTTAATATTGTGTTAAGAATGTTTATAACAGAAGACACAATCAATGTAATGAATGACAAACAAAAGATAAATACAAACATTTTTTAGAAGAATAACTGATTATTAATTATTAATACAAATATATATTAAGAAAACGTATTAAGCTGTATGATTAATTTGTCATATTTTCATCATAATGTACTCATCATTTAAAAAAAAAAAATTGCAATGGAGGGGTCCCCGCTAGACGATAATGCTATATGGGGTCCTTGGCATGGCAAAGTTTGGGAACCCCTGACCTAGATGACTCGGATTTTATTTATTTGGAAAATAAATTCAAGCCACCTGACTGATACAAATATATACTATGACTATTATATGCTACTGTATACAGCTAATTCTATTTTAAGTAAAATCATAACTATTTTATGTAGTTTCATCACTTTTATTTAGGTGGTCACTCAGTTTTTCAAATGTACACCACTCGCCAACAGGGGGTGATGCAGCACCCCCAGCACCCCTACTTCCCGCGGCTATGGAAGAAGAAGGAGAAGAAGAAGAACCTCGATCCACTTGGCGTCTCGTCGCTACGGTTCTCTCTCTCTCTGTGTTCCTGAGAAAGTGTGTGTGAGCTCCAGCTCTACTGATCCATCATCTGTGTGTCTGGATAAACCTCCGAATGGACTGTGTGCTCTTTCTTCTGGAGCGTTTACCTCGGACTACATGAGCTAGCTTAGCATGCTAGCTGGACACACGTTAGCAACACTAGTCAGATTGAGAGTTTGATGCAGAGAGAAACGGTGTGTTTAACGGAGTCTGCAGAAAAGGTGATCTAGGAAACATGAGTAAAGTCCAAATGCTGCTGTCGTTGAAGAAGCAGCGAGTCACTGCTGCTAATGAAGAGATATTTGCTCTGTTTGAACAAACAATAGCAGAGCTCGAGGAGGAGCTGTTTCTTTCCAAAGAGGAGAACAAGAGACTCCAGAAGCTTCTGGACGCTGTTTTACAGCCTCTGCTTCGGATCCACAGAGCAGGTCTGTTCCCTTTACCCTTAATTAACACTTTACACTCTTCAGTAGCACTTTATTATCACATTAATAACACTTTAGACCCTTTATCAGCACTTGCTGCAGGTAGCAGATCCTGAAGTAAAAGTACAAACACCACACTGTGAAAATACTCCATTACAAGTTAAAGTACTGCATTCATATCGTAAGTAAAATTATGTAAGTATTATTAGACACATGCACTTTATTATAATAATTGAAATGTATTACGGAAGAGCAAACCTACCAAAATAAATATATTTATAAAAATACATACATTGAATAATATGCCATTTAATGTACTGATTTAAATATGACCCATGCATGTGGGCACTAGTTGGTTAAATGTGACATACATTGATACTAGTTTTAATGTGCTTCTTTATTCAACTTTTCTTTTTAAATGTGTAAAAACAAAACAAATTCTTTGGATTAATTCAAATTGCGGGAGAATAATGTAGAATGATCGAGGGTCGAGTATCTTTCACGGCTCAGGTTTATTGTACAGTAAGTCAAGACATTACAGTAGGCAGCAACCACACAACTCGCGGGCTTACTCTGAAGTAAAGCAGTCCCTCGCATGCCGTAAAGCATGTCGCAACACTGTCATAACAGCCTTAACTCTGTTTGCATTGTATGCATCTGTGACATCTCCCCCTTTTTCCTAGTTATTTAATTTTAAATAACAGTAAAGAGTTTTGACAGATTAGTCACAGCATCTTCCTGTAATAGTAAACAACAGTCAAACTGTGATAGAAAATGTTCATTCAGTCGTACTGACCAACCAAAAGTGTCCTCTGAATACAGGGTAACTTAATGTTGATAAAGATGGGTAACCAATACCTTCAGTAGTGCTGTTATAAAATAAAATTCAAGATGCAAGTTTTCTTTTCTAAACATTGCAGCAGTAATATCACGTGTGCATAACATTGACAATAAACAGAACCCAGAATTCTGCAGACTCAGAGTCCACCTGTGTTTCCCCCCCCCCCCAAAGGCCATAGGTGTTTTTTTTCTCCTTCACCCCCAGAGGTCATTGTGAAACACCCAAAACACTCCTGTCTACTAGGGGTGTAACGGTTCACAAACATTTCGGTTCGGTACGTACCTCGGTTTTTAGGTCACGGTTCGGTACGTTTTCGGTACAGCAGAAAAAATTATCACAAAACATAACATATTTTTTTTAAATTATTATTAAACTGTGAATAATGTATTCACTCACATAAATACAAAATATAATAAAATAAACATTAAGGTGCAGCATTTCGATGAACTGAAATAATCTGTATTTGAACTTTACTGTACTAGTACTCACAAAACATAAACTATTAGTTTTGGGTTTTTAATTATTATTAAACTATGAATATTCACTCAAATAAATATAAAATATAATAAAATAAACATTAAGGTGCAGCTTTTCGATTAAATGAAATAATCTGTATTTGAACTGTACTGTACTAGTACCTAAGCAGCCAGTTTGACATTAGGACTTGCTTGTCATTGTATTTTCATGTTTTTTTAAAGAAAAATGTACTTGTCCACATTCCTTGCCGAAAGGGCAGATCTGCTGGCACTAGCAATGTCTCCTGCTGTGGAGAACACACCCTCTCGCTAGGGACAGAGGTAGTAGCAGATACAGCCAGGTAGCACTTTGCTAACATGGCAACATAAGGATATTTGCCGTTTGTAATAGCTTTGGCTCGGTCTGAAGTTTTTGCGAGTGGTGGAGGCTTAAATGCTAGCGGGAGTTGGGTTTGCACTTCAGTCTTTTGGTACCGGTGATATTCACGTTCGGGGGATGCCTTTTCAAATGAGTGTGCAAGTTTGATGTATTGCCAGCCGCGTAACCAATTTTAGTTGAACAATGCCGACAAACAGCTTTGGTTCGGTCCACCTGTCTTTGTCCGTCATCCTTGTACGTAACTGCGAAACCAAAATGTTCCCAAACCGGAGACTTCAATGATGCTGGAGGATTTTCGTGCTCAACTTTATCTGCGTTCGCCATTTCGACAGTTCCTCAAATTACTGACTACATTGAACGCATCCCTCTGACCAGCTCATCCAATGAAATGACTTGCTCGCTCTATGACGCGTTGATCACAATGGGTGCAAATTACTCTGAATGCTGCGACGCAGCACCTGAGATTACTTCCAAGAAGTTGTTCACGTTCTCAATTTTTTCCGTTTAACATTATATGCGTTCGGTACACTTCGGTACAAACGTGTACCGTACCGAAGGGCCCGTACCGAATAATTTCGGTACGGGTACGTGTACCGTTACACCCCTACTGTCTACAAGTCCAACCTAGTGGCCGGCTTACTGACACGGCCAGACCTGGTCTGAACACGTCCTGGTGTTGGTGTGTGGGTCGTCACCTCACTTGGTTTCAGGGTAACAGTCTCTGGTGTGTTGGCGCTTACAGGCTGGGAAGTTATTACGTTTTAAGCCTGCTGACTCAACACGCTGTAGTACCTTCTCGAGTCTGGCGTCGTGCTGTTCTGTCGATGTCCCATAGACCAGGATATCGTCCATGAAGACTTCAACGCCTTCCAGCCCCTGCAGAGTCTCTAGCATTTTCCGCTGGAAGATCTCAGGCGCACTGGAAATCCCGAAAGGTAACCTTTTGAAACGGTACCTGCCAAACGGTGTTATAAAGGTTGTTAATTTACAGCTGACTGGGTGCAGTGGGATTTGCCAGAACCCACTTGCAGCGTCGAGAGAGGAAAACACAGTTGCACCACTTAGCTTTGCAGTTATTTCATCAGAGGTGGTAAGATGTAGCGCTCTCCTTTGACTGACTCATTCAGTCTTTCCAGGTCCACACAGATCCTGGCTTTGCCTGTGGTTTTCTTTAGAACGGGCACCATAGGAGCACACCATTCAGTTGGCTGTGTTCCCTTCTCGATGACACCGTTCTTCTCCATCCTCTGCAGTTCCTCTTTTACCATCTGTAACATTGGGAAGGCCACACGACGTGCTGTATGCACTGCATATGGTTGAGCCCCATCCTTTCATTGGATTTGAACAGGTTCAGTTGTAGTGTGCCGTGCTCACCAGAGGCTTGAAGGTGTTCACTGGTAGTGAATTTCACTTCATCAACACGCCTCACCAGGTTCATCTCCACTGACGGATCCCGGCTGAGTAGGTTACTGACACTCTGGCCACGGACTACATGTGCTTCAAATAGGTAGTTCTTTCCCTTGTAACTAACTGTAGCATTAAAGCGTCCCAGACACAACAGTTCACCTCCTGGGCTGTCGAATGGGATGTCAGCTGGTTTCAGTGTTTTGGGTGGAGTGAGTGTGTGAAATGCATCCTCGCATAAGACGCTGACATCACCTCCTGTGTCAATTTTAAATTCCATTGGAGTAGAATCCACCTGGAGCTGTACTGTCCACTGCTCTTTCTCATCTGCACTGCACACTGAGCCTAAGAAATAATGGGTCTGCTCAGCCTGTACAGTCCCTGTGACCTCATTCACTGATCTATTGCTGTTTCGGCACACTCTGGCCCAATGTCCTATTTTCTTGCACTTGTGGCATGTAGCTTTAGCTGCAGGACACCCTTCTTCCTTGCTATGCTGTGATTTCCCACATTTACCACATTTCCTTTCACTTCCCCCCCCATTTTCTGTCTTTTGACTTGCCTTGATGTTGTTGAGGTTTCCATTTGTTATTTTTTTCTTTGAATCTCACCTCCTGTACTGATCCCACTGTGTCTTCCTGCAGACTCACTTGTGCTGCGACCTCCTCTGACTGCCTGATGGTCCGTATCGTCAGTGCTAGTGTTAGGTCAGCTGCAGCCTGCGCGAGAGCTCTGTCTCGTTTCCCGACAACAATTCGGTCGCGGATATTCTAATCTCGGCTTACGCCAAACTCACAGTGTTCAGAGAGATCATACAGGGCTCGGATGAAACCCTCTGCCTTCTCCCTTGAGCGCTGGACCCGCTGGTGGAAACATGCCCTCTCGTGGATAACGTTCCTCCTCGGGAAAAAGTACTCGTTGAACTTTCCCACCACAACGGCAACATCATCGCCGTCATCTTCTTCGGCAAAAGTGAAAGACTTGAATATGTTTTCTGCCTGGGAGCGAGTCTGTACCGCTCAAAGCGTTGCCTCCATTCTGGCCATTCAGTCGGCTTATCAAACGAAAAGTTCACTGGGGGATTAAACTTGGCCATTCCGTCGTCTATATTCCTCTACTTTGTCTTGTTTAATTCCTGTGACTCACCGGTCACTTCTGACACCATGTAGAATGATCGAGGGTCGAGTATCTTTCATGACTCAGTAAAGCAGTCCATCGCATGCCGTAAAGCATGTCGTAACACTGTCATAACAGCCTTAACTCTGTATGCATATGTGACAAATAATTCATAAAGAAATCAATGAATAAATATTAGGGATGCTCCAATCGATCGGCCACCGATCAATATCGGCCGATACTCGGGCTCTCTAAAAATGACGTAAAATACATGACACTTTTCTCTGTGCGCGGCAAAACAAGCTCACCAAAATAGCTTCACCAGTCTGGCAGTATTTTAAGGTGTCTGAAAAGGACAATAAAATAGCGGTATGCAACGTGTTTGAAGCAGAAATGATATATATCAAATAGCTATTTGATCTACTTCTGGAACAAGCTAAATTAGTTATACATATGCTTATTCTTCACTGTCGGGTCACTCATTACTGGAGCAGAGAGCAAGAGAGCGAGAGAGAGAGCTTCCGCTTATTTCTCCCGTGTTAACAGTGAAAGTCAAAAGTTAACAGAACAGCGAAGACCACCTGGGGACAAGAATCTGACTCATCACTAACAATGTAATGAAAGTCAAAATGTGTTAAAATGTAGTTTTTTTTACTATAATGGGACAGTAAATACCTGTGTTTTTCAGTTTATCAATATAAGGTAGTGGTTAAATTAAGCAAAATTACAAAATATTTCATTCTTTACTCATATATTGTCTTGCAATTATAAATTTTTTAAACGAGTATTAACAGTATTTTGTATTTGACAGTGATATATAGGCATAACAAAAGTATTTTTAGTTTAATTACAGAAAATGCAGCTAATTTTGCCAACAGAAAATCATTTATTTTTTCGGTTAGTTTTGTTAAATTCACAATTAAAAACTGATAAATAATGTATTCCATTTTTACAGTTTTTTTTTGTTAACCTCTTAAGCCCGGCCCCCCCCCCCCCCCCCGATACCGGGGGGAAAAACGTGTCACTGCAGGAGACAGCATCTGGGGGCTTCTTAATATTTAAAAACCTATGAATTTCTTATACTCAAATAACGGGAAAAAACTCTGAAGATATGAGCCATTTTTACCGAAACAAAACACAAGTCTCACAAGAAGCGTTAGCATTAGCCCTTAGTGAAAACAGACTGATGCTACTTCCGGTGCTAACTAGCAAAAACGATCTTTAAAACTTAATATGGTCTGCACAAACTACATATCAACTGAAAGCTGATACTCCACAGACTATTTTGATATAAGTATCATCACTGTAGGACACAAACTCACTGAGCTATCAGCCAGAACAGAGCAAGAAAACAACAACAGTGTTCTAAATCAAAACAATAATTATGTCTTACCGTTGCTGTTTGGTGATCAAAAATCGTGTTCAAGGGAATACAAACGCTGCTCAAGTTTAATCCAATGTCTCTTTGTCACTTTAGAATTGTTGTTGATAATCCATCATTACATTCATGGCCGCAGAGTAAGGTATAAAGTTTTGCAGTCCGGGGCTCAGGGTGTCTAATGTGCTGTTTACGCAAGCCTCTCTCTCCTTGACGTAAGTTAAAAGCGGGATTACTAACTCTCCCTCCATTCTATTGGCTCTAAAGTTTCAAAAAAGGTGTCAATCACCCAAATCGACCAATGGGTTCCAGAGATAGGATCCTGCGTAGTATGAATAATGCCAGCAGCGGCTGCTTTACGCACAGACTAGCAGCAGAGGCAGCCGCACAACCGCTCCAGCTCAGCAGCAACGAACACAGCAAAGCGACAACACAACGACGAACACAGAGACAACAGCAGGCAACAGAACAGTCAGACAACAACCAGACCCTGATTATGAACTTCAGGAAAGGTATGTACTCTCTCTGTTTGTATCTATTAGTTGTGTATTTGGTGTAATCTATAGTAATGCCACACTCGCAAAATACAACATGGACGCCGCTTTGTTGTTGTAGCGTTATCGTTCCGTGAGAAACTAAAACAATGGGAACATCATGTTGGTGAACGTATAAATAGATTAATTGTATTTCGTGACTATAACACGGCAGTATATAAAAAAAGCTGTATTGTATATCAACCCAGTCTATATATATATATCAGGGTTTCCGCTAGGATTTTTTCTCGCCGGTCAAATGTCCGGGCAGAATTTATTTTACCGGACTAATTTGAAACTTACCGGTCATATTTCAATAATAATAATAGTTGTGTAGCAGAGTTTCCGTAGCAGGTAATTACCGGACTATGAGCAGATATGCTTCAGTTTAAAACTCAGTTCACGGGGCTCATTTTTATATTGCTTCAGTTTATAATCGTAACAGATCGAAAAATTCAGATTCCTTTTTCAATAAATGATTCCACAAACAACAACAACATAATTATTACATTCAAACAAACTACTTGTAGTAGATAACGTACATTATTCAGAAGTTTACATCAACTTTGAATAATAACACGGGAGAAACGGATCCTCTCCCTCCCTCTCTCTCTCCACGTCAGTTTCTCATGCAGCTCGCTAAACAGAGGGCGGGGCTTCAGGTGATCCTGCAGAAGCTGCGTGTCTCGGTCAGACTCAGCAGCTGATCTGATCTCTCTCTCGCTCCGGTTACACTTCACTTGCGTTTATGTCCATATGGATCAGATCCAGCTCTCCTGATCGGCCTTTATAGAGAGCACCGATCAAACTATTAAGAGTGAATATCGGCCGATAATGACCGGCGGCCGATCGATCGGAGCCTCCCTAATTATTACCAGACATTTTGACCGTCAGGTTTTTAATTTACCGGTTTTTTATAATTTTACCAGCTAAAAACCGGTAATCTCTAACGGAAACCCTGATATATATATATATATATATATATATTACTGTTATTCCATCACACGCCAAATAGATGCTCTTTTGTAGTTCGACAGGACATTGACTATAGCAGTTTATAAATAAAGCTGTATTGTATATCAGTCTATATGTATCATGTTTATTTCACACACGCTAAAATGGAGGAATTATTTCTGATTTGAGTTACATTTTTAAAAGAATAAGCCAGTGAAGTAATCAAAGTAATTGTTTTTTCCACATTTGTTTTCACAGTGATGAGGACGAGTATCAAATGGCTTCTGGATCACAGCCATCAACATCTGCCTCATCCGAGCTACGACGGGCATCAGATCAGCCTACAGGTGCCCCAGAGCCATCAACATCCAGCTGCGCCGCTAGACGTCTACACCAGTACTACCCAGCCTCCCATCTGCATCTTCTGATTCAGTGGACCGACTGTCAGGAGGAAAGTGAAAGGGCTGGTGTGTGGCAGACTAAGATTGTTACCGTTCCTGACGCTTGTGGTGGACTACAACAAAAGCAATGAGCTGCGTGGATGTGTCCGATGCTTGATTGGGTACTACAGCGTTCACCACAAAACCATGAATGGTACAAGACTTGTTTTTACCATTTTCTGGACACTGCAGTGGGGACAGCTTCCTTCTCTACAAGGAGCTGTACACAAGATGAGGGGTGACCCCTGGCAGGATGAAGCCACACACCCAGAAGTCCTTCAGGGAGCAGCTTGCTGCAGACACGAGGGGTGAAGTCCTGCAGCACCACCACCACTCCCCCCCTCATCACTGCATTCCCAAGTATTATGGGGAAGATGCCACCCGCGCTAAGGAGGGTGCTCACAACGGTGAAGACCTATCTACTGCACTAAGTGCCTGGTGCCTCAATTCAAAAACCACTAACCACATTCAGGTTGTGGAAATTCTTTCTTTTTTGCCAGGTGTTTACAAAAAATGCTTGTGGTGTTATTCGGTTTTAGTGTAGTTTTTTAGTGTGTTATTCTTTAAATAAATCTGCTCCTGTTGGGACTAATTTATCCTATGTTTCCTAATTTGTATTGTGTAAGTAAACATTCCTATAAGTGTTAGTCTGGTGATAAACATGTAAGGACTGCGGCAAAGTCCACACACACACACACACACACACACACACACACACACACACACACACACACACACACACACCACACACACACACACACACACACACACCATTTACATTAAAAAAAAATGTAATTTAAAAAAAATATTTTTTTATAAAAACACTTGTATTGATGGAATGATTACCTATAGTGATAATAAAATTATTTTTACAGTATGGTACCTAATGTAACTTGTTTTGCATCAATCTTGATACAGGGTACTTATTATATGTTCTACTTTGGATTACTAAAGCTTTTAGTCTACCATACCATCATTCAAGCGTGGTTTTCACTATGAGTAATGGTTTTTTTTTTGGCGGAGTTAAGAATTTACCTTTTTTTACTATGTTCCATCTGAATTTACTCTGACACAGAAACATCTATATTGATTCCGACACTTCTACATCCAACTCACAGATGTAACCTTACTTTGATAAAAGAAATTATTCATATAACCCTTTTAGAAGTTAAGTTATAGTCATTTGTTTTGGGCATAGCATTTTCGAGCCTGAAACCTGAAAAACAGGCTCAGGGCTTAAGAGGTTAAAATACATGACACATTTCAATAAACCGTTTATTCTTGTAAATTGATTATGATTTCCTGTAATTATGAAATACACTTTTTTTTTACAGTGTGTTACTGTATATAAAAAACACATTTGAACATTTAGCAGGTTCCCTCATCCATAATAATTTATACAAGCGCAACTTCGAACATGTACAGCAGTAAAATGCAACATACAAAATAATCAAGAAAACAACATAAATTAAACACTGACAGGGAACATTTTACTGCACCATCATTACTGTTTCATAAGAAGGTGCCGTCAAATGTTCTGTTAATACTTGCATACTTTTACTTAAATAAGGTTTGAATGCAGGATTTTAATTTGTAACGGAGTATTTTCATTCTATACTGTAGGCGTAGTGTATCTGTGAACGATCGCAAATAAAATTCATTGTTTACATTGCGGCTTGTGCTATGCCAGAAGAAAAAACCCTTTTACATTTTGAACTGGAAGTGGAAAGGGGCTGGGCTACATGAGGTGACTTGAGCCAACACAAATACACAATGGGTGGGACTAAGAAAGATAATGTGAAAATATAAAAACAAAGGCATTAATTAGGGCTGCAAAATGTCTCCCATTGTAATGGTGATGAGGTTTTTAAATGCTAACACTTAACAGTTTGTTCTGACTGTGTTTCCTGTTTCCTGCAGATGTCCAGCAGCTGGTGGTGGTTAAAGAAGAGCTTCTCCATGACCAGCAAGAGTGGAGCACCAGTCTGGACCAGGAGGACCCAGAGCCCCCCCACACATTAAGCAGGAACAGGAGGGAGAGCAGCTTCAGGAGCTGGAGGAGGCTGATATCACCAAGTCCACTTGCACTCCTGACCCTGTGAAGAGTGAAGATGATGAAGAGAAACCTCAGTCCTCTCAGCCTCATCAAAGACAAACTGAACACATGGAAACAGAAGCTGATGGAGATGACTGTCGAGGACCAGAACCAGCCAGAAACTCAGATCCAGAGAGCAGTTTACAATCAAAGACTGAGGACCACACTGAAGACTCTTCTGAACCTGACACTGGAGACTCTTCTGAACCTGACTCTGAAGACTCTTCTGAACCTGACACTGAAGACAGTGCTGATTGGAAAGAGACCAGAGAACCTGCATCAGGCTCAAACTCACTGAAAATAGACATGAATCTGTCAGTGATCCACAACATAGTGCTGCAAAGAAACCATTCAGCTGCTCAGTCTGTAAGAAAGCTTTTTCATTCAGTGGAGAATTAAAGGCACACATGAGAGTCCACCCAGGAGAGAAACCATTCAGCTGCTCAGTCTGTAAGAAAGCTTTTCCACAGATTGGATATTTAAAGAAACACATGATAGTCCACACAGGAGAGAAACCATTCAGCTGCTCAGTCTGTAAGATAGCTTTTCTACGGAGTGGAGATTTACAGGCACACATGAGAGTCCACACAGGAGATAAACCATTCAGCTGCTCAGTCTGTAAGAAAGCTTTTCCACAGAGTGGATATTTAAAGAAACACATGAGAGTCCACACAGGAGATAAACCATTCACCTGCTCAGTCTGTAAGAAAGCTTTTTCACTTAGTGGAAACTTAAAGAGACACATGAGAGTCCACACAGGAGAGAAACCATTCAGCTGCTCAGTCTGTAAGAAAGCTTTTCCACAGAGAGGATATTTAAAGATACACATGATAATCCATACAGGAGAGAAACCACATAGCTGCTCAGTCTGTAAGAAAGGTTTTTCAACGAGTGGATATTTAAAGATACACATGAGAATCCACACAGGAGAGAAACCACTCACCTGTACAGTCTGTAAGAAAGGTTTTTCACAGATTGGACATCTAAAGTCACATATGAGAATCCACACAGGAGAGGAAAAATAGATCTGCGAAGTTTGTGACAAAATATTTAAATGGCGTAACGTTTAAAAAGACCAAGTGTGTTGGTAAGGGAATACATTTGTCTATTTTGTATCCTGATGACCTAATGCCGTTACATGTAATACGTTACTCCCTAAGCCTGTTTTCACCCACCTGCAACCGATTCGCTAATAATCACAAATGTTTATTTCTTCGACCCCTTGAGACTATTTCTTGTTTAATAATGGTTACATCTCCTCAGGACCAGTGTTGGGACTAACGCGTTACTCTAACGCAACTACTTTTTGCGGTAACTAATAGGGTTACTAGTTACCTATTCCCATTCAGTAACGCCGTTATAGTCACTGTGATTTAAATGGGTGCGTTACTGCGTTACATTATGTGATGGAACTGAACCGAATCTCCCAGCGGATGTAACTTACAGGCGAATACAGCGATGTTCTCTCACAATACCATGTAAAAGTGAAAGTAACCAGAGAGGAGTGATGATTGGTTAACGCTAGGGGTTTCACAACTACCAATATTTACTAGTCGACACGTTTTTCAAAATAGCAGTCGACTAGTCGTTACGTCATAATAAAGACACACAAAGAGAGGTGTCCAACTGTAATTTATATTGGAACTCATACAGTTACATTACACACTGCATTTTAATTTGTGTTACATGGCTGAGTAAATAACAAACAGTAACTGGACTTAGTAATTAACAAACAGTAACTGGACTCACCAAAATCGACAGCAAAAACTCTGTTTACTGAAATACCACGTAAATCCAGTGCGCAACACTTTACTCGCTGTCCTCCACGATAACGTCCACCTTTCCAGATTTTGGTTTGCGTTGAGGAACACCAACGCATCGACATGTGAGGGAAGGAGGCTTGACCGCTTTCGGGTGACAGTGTTGCCTGCCAGGGGAAAAACCCTCTCACTCGGGGTGCCTGTGGTGCCGCTGGAATAGCTAGGTAGCTCCTCGAAAGCTTGGCTAAACGGGGGACGCGATGCGCGTTTTCGGCCCACCACTCCAGTGGGTTATTCACTGTGGGGATATGCAGTGTCCGCTGGCAGTAATCCCGTAGCTCATCATCCGCATCACTGTAGACCCGTTTCATGTTGCTGCTCGTCTGCCTCTGTCCTGTGCTGACGCCGGTCCGTTGCTCACTGGTGTTAGCATTACTGCTAGTGCTAGCTGTCGGCAGCGGGTGTCTCATCTTCAGATGGTTGCGCATAGCAGATGTCATTTCATTTCATTTCAAACCTTTATTTAACCAGATTGGTCCCATTGATGTATTTGTGTTGTACAGCTGTACACAACTGACACTTCACTGTGGAGTTGGTTACATCTTTGTTGAAGTACTGCCATACATAAGAATGTCGGACAAGTTTTGGAGCATTTTGCAGCACCTCGTTTACCTCCATTTTGTTCACGACTAGTTGACTAGGGCCTACAGCGCCGACTAGTGGTAAAGGTAGTCGACTAGTCGATTAGTTGGTGGTGAAACCCCTAGTTAACGCGCGGTTCGGTGGCATGGGTAACATTCAGGGTAAGCCAAGCAGAGACAGAGTTGGGCGGGTCTTGCCTTATGGGGAAAATACACATACACGAACACTTGCTAATGTTAACACAAACACACGGCAACGCTCACCACCAGCACACACACACAATGGCAGATGCAAGTATCAGCGAGAGCAGCAGCGCATTTGCAACTTGGAAATATAACCACTATTTTCAATTTGTGTGGATTGTTGAGAGCTTCTAGTATGAAGTAAATGAAAGTTAATTATAAATCATATGATCAATCATATTCTTGTATGAATCCATGAGGAGAATGCTTCTTGATGGTTTTTGAATATGTATGTATGCTTACAATTTTAGTTGTTGCTGTTTGATAACTTTGCGTTTTAAAAAGAGGGTGTTGAGAGCTTCATAGTATGTTGAATACTTAAAACGAAAGTTAGTTGTAATCAAATATAATCAATTATATTCTTGTATAACCCACAATGAAAATGCTTCATATTTTAGGTTTTTCTATATTTACAGCATAAACAAAACAAAGTGGTTTGTTAAGATTGAGTGTAAGACCTATAATGATTTATGCCCTACTCTCTGATAAGAGAGTAGGCAGGTTCTTTCTTCTCCTCTCACAGCAGGGAGGGGGGCTCCGGACTTAAGGAGAAACACATTGAGGCCTCAAAAGGGTGGTTATGTCATAGTCATAGAATATGTCTAGTCATGTTTTTTCACAAACTTGGGAAGGTGTGTCTTATGCCATAGCCAATGGAATATGGTTGGGTATAGAGGAGGTGTTTGTGGGTTTCTATCCGTTTTTTTGAGCATAAAAAGACTTTTTTGGATTTCGGGGGGAGAGGGGGAAACCCCTGGTATACTCTCCTGGTAAGCTCTGTCCTTCAGAGCTGGGTTAATAGTTCTCGGTAAGGTTCTCTCAAACTTGGTAAATATCTCTTGAATTTCTTGGTTGAAATGCTGAGTGAATTTCTTGGATGAAATGCTGAGTGAATTTCTTTGAATGCTGAGTGAATTTCTTTGTTTGCTGAGTGGAATGATTTGATGGGAGATGTGTTTGAGTATTAGTACCCGCCACCTGTGAGGACCTTCCTCCGAATTCATGTGGATAGGAATGGGTTTTGAATGTTAGTACCCGCCATCTGTGACGGAAAAAAGGTATAGAATTGATGTGAATTGATTTGGTGAAAGTGCTTTTTATTATCACCGGTCTTTTGATGAGGAAATGCCTCTAAATTATATCGGGAGATTTTGAAATGTCACAACTGAATTGGGTAATAAATGTAAGACTGTGAATTAAAGTTTCATATTTGAACATGATCACAGCATCATTTTTTTTAGTATGATTATAATGTTGTAAAGAGAGAAGGTAAAAACCCTGTATTAGTTTGGACCTATTTTTTAGAGCCGGGACTCGATTAAAAAAATTAATCTAATTAATTAGAGGCTTTGTAATTAATTAATCGAAATTAATTGCATTTTTAATCAAATATACATATTTGACCTGAGAACAGTGAGAAGCAATTTTCACATGGATTTTACTCCAAGTGGAGTGCAATCCAGTGAGCCAGGGAGTTGGTTATTTTCTCAGACGTGGACTTACTTATCCTGGCCCTGACACCAGTCTAGTTGAGTGTGGGTTGGGTCAGGGTGTGGTTCCTTGCACTCGGAGTCGGGCTAACGTCCACGCTAGCTGCTACATGCTTTGCATTTAGGTGATACTTTAGGCTTGATGTGCTGCGGTGATATGCAAATTCTTTTTTGCATAATTTGCACACAACCGTGCTCTTATCGACGCTTCCATCCGTCCGTTTTTTTAAAACAAAGTTCCCATCCACGGGGCCGACCAAAGCGTCTCATCAGCTTGTTCGTTCATGTTTGACTATTGTTCACCGTGGTTTGTTGTTGTTTGAAGTCCCATGCTGAAGTCATGAACGTTAGTTGGTGCTCCAGTATAATCGGTACGCCTGAAACTCATCCAGTAAGAAACGTTCCGCTGTGCAAAAATAAGTGCGATTAAAGTGCGATTAAAATTGCTCAGGGGGTGCTGCTAAAAGTGGGGAGGGGGCCACTTCGGCTGTCAGCGATACGAGCCGCATACATTGTTTGTTAAAGGCGAGACACCACAGGGGTCAGGGGTCTTAAACCAAGAAACGAAATCTCATTGGCTGGTGTCAATTTCTGACAACGTGATTCGTTCGGATGCGTCACGTGGTGTGCTAAAACACTTCCTACACTTTCCGCTAGAAATGTAAATCTCAAAATGGCAAAAGAATGGCGAAAAAAACGTTCACAGAGAAGACAACAACAATTGTCACTTGCACGAAGCAAGGTTATACAAAAAACAAATGACCCCGAACATGAAATGCCTTCACGGAGTGCGTCGAGGCGCAAGCTGTCATCCAAAGAACAGGAGGGTTTAGCTCGCGCCTCAAGGCAATATTAAAAGGTCGTTTTCTCAAAATGAGTTTTTTCTCCTACTCTGAGTCCGAAATTTCCACTTCAGTAGCACTTACATACACCAAACCTTCCAGTTATATTTATATCAATATTATGAAGGCTTTTACAGAAGGGTTTGTTCATATATCATTCATAGCCTGAATTATATAAGATTGTATACCTAGAATTTAGAAACATGGCAAAATTTGATATTTTAGGGCTGTTGACAGTATTTTCTGATTTATGGAGTGATAAAAAGAGATATCCAAAATCCCTTCTGTAAAAGCCTTAGATACTAATATGACTACAAAATGAAACGAGAATTTTGAACCTGGCTTTATCCAAAGTTCAGATTTCGGTTCCTGAAATGTGTTAAATATGCGCACATTTAATGAGATAATAGATAATTTGCATATTCAGAAAACTTGTAATCCAAGAAAAAATTGCCTCATTGTAGGTAATTAACTGTAGAAATGTCTAGCTGATATCTTTAAGTGAAAAAAAAATTACCCTATTCACCTGGGGTGTCTCGCCTCTGTTAGGCTTAATCAGAGTTGGGTACTGTAATAATATTACTTTGTCGGTAACGGAGTAGTGTAACGCGCTACTTTTATAATTCGGTAATCACACTACAGTTACTAACATTGCCCCGACACGCGTTACTTCGTTACTTTCTAAAATCAGTCATAATCAAACCTCAACAAACACCTGCAAAGAACACATGCTAAGGTGAAGCTAACGCACATAGCTGTTGTTTATTTATATCACACACGTAGTCTGTTCTTCTTCTCTGTTTTCCGTTTGTTGCCTGTTTTGAATGACGAATACACACTACCGCCGCCTGCTGGTAAGGAGAGTTATTGCCACCTACGCATGCGCAGTTCGTACGTGCTCGGCTGAAGTCTTTGCGGTGTGCTCCAGTCTGGCTCCAGTGCAACATGGCCAACACGCAGGAGAACACGCTGACGCAACAGCGTGAGCAGAGGTAGACTGCGCAAAATATACAGATAGCAGGAGACAGAGGACAGCCACGGTCAGATAGGAAAACATTCAGGATCTGGATCAGTCTTATGCGACAATGGAAACTGAACTAAACATGAACATTTGAAACTTTAGCAGTCTGCGTGATCTGACTGTAGGGAGCAGCGGGCCGGCCCTGCGAGTAAAGTAACGAGTAAAGTAAAAGTAAAGTAACTAATTACTTTATGTAGAGAGTAACGAAGTAGTGTAATATATTACTTTTTTTTAAAGTAATATATTACTTTTTTTTAGTAACGACCCCATCTCTGGGCTTAATAAACCATTATAGACCTACATCACTAACTATGGGTCTTACAAACCTACATAACATTACAAATAGTCAGAAAATATTATTTACAATATTAATAAGACTATGAATTCAATTTTAACTGATTGACCAGGCAAAACACTGCACAGCGGCAGCAGCATTAAAGGAAACATATCGTTTACCTTGTGTTGGGGCTTCACAAAACTCCAAATGTAGCCTGGGGTGGCACTAATGAAGACCCTCATTAGAGCAGATACATCCACATTGTCCAAAATGTTACTATGGACATGCATCAAAGTCAGATGTGTCCGTCTCTTCTGTGTCATATTACTCTAGTTGTAGAGGTGGTGGGCTGAGGAGTGGTCCACTCTTTTTATTGGATTGTTTGTTGGAGAAAAAAAAAATCCAAAATCCTTTTTTGAGCCATTTAAGAAAGTTGTCACAGTGTGTGTGTCGCGTTAATTACGTCACTCTCCCACGACCTATGACCTAGATCAGTGTTTTTCAAAAAAAAATGTATAGATGTTATTAATAATTGCATATCTATCAATCTATGTGTCCTTTGATGCCAATCTTTTAATATTTTTTATTTATTAATATTTTATTTTATTGTTTTTAAATCTCATGACCGCCCTTCAAGCCAATCAGAATCGAGCTGCCTCTACTGAGCGTGAAACTGTGTATCTGCTCAGCTTTTGGAGCAAGTGAGAGCTAGTGAATATTTCGCTCTGCAGCTGGATGAGAGCACGGATGTAACAAATATTGATGTTTATATATATGAATATAAATATGTTTATTGTTAATATTACTGTTGAATATTATATATAATATTATTAAGGCATAAGTAGCTTTCAAAATGCTAAAAATATATGTTAATTGTTCATATTACTGTTCAAAATTATATAATATTATAAAGACAGAAATCACTTTAAAAATGCTTTACTGTTGATATTACTGTTTAATATTGTGTTAAGAATGTTTATAACAGAAGACACAATCAATGTAATGAATGACAAACAAAAGATAAATACAAACATTTTTTAGAAGAATAACTGATTATTAATTATTAATACAAATATATATTAAGAAAACGTATTAAGCTGTATGATTAATTTGTCATATTTTCCATCATAATGTACTCATCATTTAAAAAAAAAAAATTGCAATGGAGGGGTCCCCGCTAGACGATAATGCTATATGGGGTCCTTGGCATGGCAAAGTTTGGGAACCCCTGACCTAGATGACTCGGATTTTATTTATTTGGAAAATAAATTCAAGCCACCTGACTGATACAAATATATACTATGACTATTATATGCTACTGTATACAGCTAATTCTATTTTAAGTAAAATCATAACTATTTTATGTAGTTTCATCACTTTTATTTAGGTGGTCACTCAGTTTTTCAAATGTACACCACTCGCCAACAGGGGGTGATGCAGCACCCCCAGCACCCCTACTTCCCGCGGCTATGGAAGAAGAAGGAGAAGAAGAAGAACCTCGATCCACTTGGCGTCTCGTCGCTACGGTTTCTCTCTCTCTGTGTTCCTGAGAAAGTGTGTGTGAGCTCCAGCTCTACTGATCCATCATCTGTGTGTCTGGATAAACCTCCGAATGGACTGTGTGCTCTTTCTTCTGGAGCGTTTACCTCGGACTACATGAGCTAGCTTAGCATGCTAGCTGGACACACGTTAGCAACACTAGTCAGATTGAGAGTTTGATGCAGAGAGAAACGGTGTGTTTAACGGAGTCTGCAGAAAAGGTGATCTAGGAAACATGAGTAAAGTCCAAATGCTGCTGTCGTTGAAGAAGCAGCGAGTCACTGCTGCTAATGAAGAGATATTTGCTCTGTTTGAACAAACAATAGCAGAGCTCGAGGAGGAGCTGTTTCTTTCCAAAGAGGAGAACAAGAGACTCCAGAAGCTTCTGGACGCTGTTTTACAGCCTCTGCTTCGGATCCACAGAGCAGGTCTGTTCCCTTTACCCTTAATTAACACTTTACACTCTTCAGTAGCACTTTATTATCACATTAATAACACTTTAGACCCTTTATCAGCACTTGCTGCAGGTAGCAGATCCTGAAGTAAAAGTACAAACACCACACTGTGAAAATACTCCATTACAAGTTAAAGTACTGCATTCATATCGTAAGTAAAATTATGTAGTAATTATTAGACACATGCACTTTATTATAATAATTGAAATGTATTACGGAAGAGCAAACCTACCAAAATAAATATATTTATAAAAATACATACATTGAATAATATGCCATTTAATGTACTGATTTAAATATGACCCATGCATGTGGGCACTAGTTGGTTAAATGTGACATACATTGATACTAGTTTTAATGTGCTTCTTTATTCAACTTTTCTTTTTAAATGTGTAAAAACAAAACAAATTCTTTGGATTAATTCAAATTGCGGGAGAATAATGTAGAATGATCGAGGGTCGAGTATCTTTCACGGCTCAGGTTTATTGTACAGTAAGTCAAGACATTACAGTAGGCAGCAACCACACAACTCGCGGGCTTACTCTGAAGTAAAGCAGTCCCTCGCATGCCGTAAAGCATGTCGCAACACTGTCATAACAGCCTTAACTCTGTTTGCATTGTATGCATCTGTGACATCTCCCCCTTTTTCCTAGTTATTTAATTTTAAATAACCAGTAAAGAGTTTTGACAGATTAGTCACAGCATCTTCCTGTAATAGTAAACAACAGTCAAACTGTGATAGAAAATGTTCATTCAGTCGTACTGACCAACCAAAAGTGTCCTCTGAATACAGGGTAACTTAATGTTGATAAAGATGGGTAACCAATACCTTCAGCAGTGCTGTTATCAAATACAATTCAAGATGCAAGTTTTCTTTTCTAAACATTGCAGCAGTAATATCACGTGTGCATACATTGACAATAAACAGAACCCAGAATTCTGCAGACTCAGAGTCCACCTGTGTTTCCCCCCCCCCCAAGGCCATAGGTGTTTTTTTTCTCCTTCACCCCCAGAGGTCATTGTGAAACACCCAAAACACTCCTGTCTACTAGGGGTGTAACGGTTCACAAACATTTCGGTTCGGTACGTACCTCGGTTTTTAGGTCCCGGTTCGGTACGTTTTCGGTACAGCAGAAAAAATTATCACAAAACATAACATATTTTTTTTAAATTATTATTAAACTGTGAATAATGTATTCACTCACATAAATACAAATATAATAAAATAAACATTAAGGTGCAGCATTTCGATGAACTGAAATAATCTGTATTTGAACTTTACTGTACTAGTACTCACAAACATAAACTATTAGTTTTGGGTTTTTAATTATTATTAAACTATGAATATTCACTCAAATAAATATAAAATATAATAAAATAAACATTAAGGTGCAGCTTTTCGATTAAATGAATAATCTGTATTTGAACTGTACTGTACTAGTAACCTAAGCAGCCAGTTTGACATTAGGACTTGCTTGTCATTGTATTTTCATGTTTTTTAAAGAAAAATGTACTTGTCCACATTCCTTGCCGAAGGGCAGATCTGCTGGCACTAGCAACTGTCTCCTGCTGTGGAGAACACACCCTCTCGCTAGGGACAGAGGTAGTAGCAGATACAGCCAGGTAGCACTTTGCTAACATGGCAACATAAGGATATTTGCCGTTTGTAATAGCTTTGGCTCGGTCTGAAGTTTTTGCGAGTGGTGGAGGCTTAAATGCTAGCGGGAGTTGGGTTTGCACTTCAGTCTTTTGGTACCGGTGATATTCACGTTCGGGGGATGCCTTTTCAAATGAGTGTGCAAGTTTGATGTATTGCCAGCCGCGTAACCAATTTTAGTTGAACAATGCCGACAAACAGCTTTGGTTCGGTCCACCTGTCTTTGTCCGTCATCCTTGTACGTAACTGCGAAACCAAAATGTTCCCAAACCGGAGACTTCAATGATGCTGGAGGATTTTCGTGCTCAACTTTATCTGCGTTCGCCATTTCGACAGTTCCTCAAATTACTGACTACATTGAACGCATCCCTCTGACCAGCTCATCCAATGAAATGACTTGCTCGCTCTATGACGCGTTGATCACAATGGGTGCAAATTACTCTGAATGCTGCGACGCAGCACCTGAGATTACTTCCAAGAAGTTGTTCACGTTCTCAATTTTTTCCGTTTAACATTATATGCGTTCGGTACACTTCGGTACAAACGTGTACCGTACCGAAGGGCCCGTACCGAATAATTTCGGTACGGGTACGTGTACCGTTACACCCCTACTGTCTACAAGTCCAACCTAGTGGCCGGCTTACTGACACGGCCAGACCTGGTCTGAACACGTCCTGGTGTTGGTGTGTGGGTCGTCACCTCACTTGGTTTCAGGGTAACAGTCTCTGGTGTGTTGGCGCTTACAGGCTGGGAAGTTATTACGTTTTAAGCCTGCTGACTCAACACGCTGTAGTACCTTCTCGAGTCTGGCGTCGTGCTGTTCTGTCGATGTCCCATAGACCAGGATATCGTCCATGAAGACTTCAACGCCTTCCAGCCCCTGCAGAGTCTCTAGCATTTTCCGCTGGAAGATCTCAGGCGCACTGGAAATCCCGAAAGGTAACCTTTTGAAACGGTACCTGCCAAACGGTGTTATAAAGGTTGTTAATTTACAGCTGACTGGGTGCAGTGGGATTTGCCAGAACCCACTTGCAGCGTCGAGAGAGGAAAACACAGTTGCACCACTTAGCTTTGCAGTTATTTCATCAGAGGTGGTAAGATGTAGCGCTCTCCTTTGACTGACTCATTCAGTCTTTCCAGGTCCACACAGATCCTGGCTTTGCCTGTGGTTTTCTTTAGAACGGGCCACCATAGGAGCACACCATTCAGTTGGCTGTGTTCCCTTCTCGATGACACCGTTCTTCTCCATCCTCTGCAGTTCCTCTTTTACCATCTGTAACATTGGGAAGGCCACACGACGTGCTGTATGCACTGCATATGGTTGAGCCCCATCCTTTCATTGGATTTGAACAGGTTCAGTTTGTAGTGTGCCGTGCTCACCAGAGGCTTGAAGGTGTTCACTGGTAGTGAATTTCACTTCATCAACACGCCTCACCAGGTTCATCTCCACTGACGGATCCCGGCTGAGTAGGTTACTGACACTCTGGCCACGGACTACATGTGCTTCAAATAGGTAGTTCTTTCCCTTGTAACTAACTGTAGCATTAAAGCGTCCCAGACACAACAGTTCACCTCCTGGGCTGTCGAATGGGATGTCAGCTGGTTTCAGTGTTTTGGGTGGAGTGAGTGTGTGAAATGCATCCTCGCATAAGACGCTGACATCACCTCCTGTGTCAATTTTAAATTCCATTGGAGTAGAATCCACCTGGAGCTGTACTGTCCACTGCTCTTTCTCATCTGCACTGCACACTGAGCCTAAGAAATAATGGGTCTGCTCAGCCTGTACAGTCCCTGTGACCTCATTCACTGATCTATTGCTGTTTCGGCACACTCTGGCCCAATGTCCTATTTTCTTGCACTTGTGGCATGTAGCTTTAGCTGCAGGACACCCTTCTTCCTTGCTATGCTGTGATTTCCCACATTTACCACATTTCCTTTCACTTCCCCCCCCATTTTCTGTCTTTTGACTTGCCTTGATGTTGTTGAGGTTTCCATTTGTTATTTTTTTCTTTGAATCTCACCTCCTGTACTGATCCCACTGTGTCTTCCTGCAGACTCACTTGTGCTGCGACCTCCTCTGACTGCCTGATGGTCCGTATCGTCAGTGCTAGTGTTAGGTCCGCCGTCAGCTGCAGCCTGCGCGAGAGCTCTGTCTCGTTTCCCGACAACAATTCGGTCGCGGATATTCTAATCTCGGCTTACGCCAAACTCACAGTGTTCAGAGAGATCATACAGGGCTCGGATGAAACCCTCTGCCTTCTCCCTTGAGCGCTGGACCCGCTGGTGGAAACATGCCCTCTCGTGGATAACGTTCCTCCTCGGGAAAAAGTACTCGTTGAACTTTCCCACCACAACGGCAACATCATCGCCGTCATCTTCTTCGGCAAAAGTGAAAGACTTGAATATGTTTTCTGCCTGGGAGCGAGTCTGTACCGCTCAAAGCGTTGCCTCCATTCTGGCCATTCAGTCGGCTTATCAAACGAAAAGTTCACTGGGGGATTAAACTTGGCCATTCCGTCGTCTATATTCCTCTACTTTGTCTTGTTTAATTCCTGTGACTCACCGGTCACTTCTGACACCATGTAGAATGATCGAGGGTCGAGTATCTTTCATGACTCAGTAAAGCAGTCCATCGCATGCCGTAAAGCATGTCGTAACACTGTCATAACAGCCTTAACTCTGTATGCATATGTGACAAATAATTCATAAAGAAATCAATGAATAAATATTAGGGATGCTCCAATCGATCGGCCACCGATCAATATCGGCCGATACTCGGGCTCTCTAAAAATGACGTAAAATACATGACACTTTTCTCTGTGCGCGGCAAAACAAGCTCACCAAAATAGCTTCACCAGTCTGGCAGTATTTTAAGGTGTCTGAAAAGGACAATAAAATAGCGGTATGCAACGTGTTTGAAGCAGAAATGATATATATCAAATAGCTATTTGATCTACTTCTGGAACAAGCTAAATTAGTTATACATATGCTTATTCTTCACTGTCGGGTCACTCATTACTGGAGCAGAGAGCAAGAGAGCGAGAGAGAGAGCTTCCGCTTATTTCTCCCGTGTTAACAGTGAAAGTCAAAAGTTAACAGAACAGCGAAGACCACCTGGGGACAAGAATCTGACTCATCACTAACAATGTAATGAAAGTCAAAATGTGTTAAAATGTAGTTTTTTTTACTATAATGGGACAGTAAATACCTGTGTTTTTCAGTTTATCAATATAAGGTAGTGGTTAAATTAAGCAAAATTACAAAATATTTCATTCTTTACTCATATATTGTCTTGCAATTATAAATTTTTTAAACGAGTATTAACAGTATTTTGTATTTGACAGTGATATATAGGCATAACAAAAGTATTTTTTAGTTTAATTACAGAAAATGCAGCTAATTTTGCCAACAGAAAATCATTTATTTTTTCGGTTAGTTTTGTTAAATTCACAATTAAAAACTGATAAATAATGTATTCCATTTTTACAGTTTTTTTTTGTTAACCTCTTAAGCCCGGCCCCCCCCCCCCCCCCCCCGATACCGGGGGGAAAAACGTGTCACTGCAGGAGACAGCATCTGGGGGCTTCTTAATATTTAAAAACCTATGAATTTCTTATACTCAAATAACGGGAAAAAACTCTGAAGATATGAGCCATTTTTACCGAAACAAAACACAAGTCTCACAAGAAGCGTTAGCATTAGCCCTTAGTGAAAACAGACTGATGCTACTTCCGGTGCTAACTAGCAAAAACGATCTTTAAAACTTAATATGGTCTGCACAAACTACATATCAACTGAAAGCTGATACTCCACAGACTATTTTGATATAAGTATCATCACTGTAGGACACAAACTCACTGAGCTATCAGCCAGAACAGAGCAAGAAAACAACAACAGTGTTCTAAATCAAAACAATAATTATGTCTTACCGTTGCTGTTTGGTGATCAAAAATCGTGTTCAAGGGAATACAAACGCTGCTCAAGTTTAATCCAATGTCTCTTTGTCACTTTAGAATTGTTGTTGATAATCCATCATTACATTCATGGCCGCAGAGTAGGTATAAAGTTTTGCAGTCCGGGGCTCAGGGTGTCTAATGTGCTGTTTACGCAAGCCTCTCTCTCCTTGACGTAAGTTAAAAGCGGGATTTACTAACTCTCCCTCCATTCTATTGGCTCTAAAGTTTCAAAAAAGGTGTCAATCACCCAAATCGACCAATGGGTTCCAGAGATAGGATCCTGCGTAGTATGAATAATGCCAGCAGCGGCTGCTTTACGCACAGACTAGCAGCAGAGGCAGCCGCACAACCGCTCCAGCTCAGCAGCAACGAACACAGCAAAGCGACAACACAACGACGAACACAGAGACAACAGCAGGCAACAGAACAGTCAGACAACAACCAGACCCTGATTATGAACTTCAGGAAAGGTATGTACTCTCTCTGTTTGTATCTATTAGTTGTGTATTTGGTGTAATCTATAGTAATGCCACACTCGCAAAATACAACATGGACGCCGCTTTGTTGTTGTAGCGTTATCGTTCCGTGAGAAACTAAAACAATGGGAACATCATGTTGGTGAACGTATAAATAGATTAATTGTATTTCGTGACTATAACACGGCAGTATATAAAAAAAGCTGTATTGTATATCAACCCAGTCTATATATATATATCAGGGTTTCCGCTAGGATTTTTTCTCGCCGGTCAAATGTCCGGGCAGAATTTATTTTACCGGACTAATTTGAAACTTACCGGTCATATTTCAATAATAATAATAGTTGTGTAGCAGAGTTTCCGTTAGCAGGTAATTACCGGACTATGAGCAGATATGCTTCAGTTTAAAACTCAGTTCACGGGGCTCATTTTTATATTGCTTCAGTTTATAATCGTAACAGATCGAAAAATTCAGATTCCTTTTTCAATAAATGATTCCACAAACAACAAACAACATAATTATTACATTCAAACAAACTACTTGTAGTAGATAACGTACATTATTCAGAAGTTTACATCAACTTTGAATAATAACACGGGAGAAACGGATCCTCTCCCTCCCTCTCTCTCTCCACGTCAGTTTCTCATGCAGCTCGCTAAACAGAGGGCGGGGCTTCAGGTGATCCTGCAGAGCTGCGTGTCTCGGTCAGACTCAGCAGCTGATCTGATCTCTCTCTCGCTCCGGTTACACTTCACTTGCGTTTATGTCCATATGGATCAGATCCAGCTCTCCTGATCGGCCTTTATAGAGAGCACCGATCAAACTATTAAGAGTGAATATCGGCCGATAATGACCGGCGGCCGATCGATCGGAGCCTCCCTAATTATTACCAGACATTTTGACCGTCAGGTTTTTAATTTACCGGTTTTTTATAAATTTTACCAGCTAAAAACCGGTAATCTCTAACGGAAACCCTGATATATATATATATATATATATATATATATATTACTGTTATTCCACACACGCCAAATAGATGCTCTTTTGTAGTTCGACAGACATTGACTATTAGCAGTTTATAAATAAAGCTGTATTGTATATCAGTCTATATGTATAATGTTATTTCACACACGCTAAATGGAGGAATTATTTCTGATTTGAGTTACATTTTTAAAAGAATAAGCCAGTGAAGTAATCAAAGTAATTGTTTTTTCCACATTTGTTTTCACAGTGATGAGGACGAGTATCAAATGGCTTCTGGATCACAGCCATCAACATCTGCCTCATCCGAGCTACGACGTGCATCAGATCAGCATACAGTTGCCCCAGAGCCATCAACATCCAAGCTGCGCCGCTAGACGTCTACACCAGTACTAACCCAGCCTCCCTCTGCATCTTCTGATTCAGTGGACAGACTGTCAGGAGGAAAGTGAAACGGGCTGGTGTGTGGCAGACTAAGATTGTTACCGTTCCTGACGCTGTGGTGGACTACAACAAAAGCATGAGCTGCGTGGATGTGTCCGATGCTTTGATTGGGTACTACAGCGTTCACCACAAAACCATGAAATGGTACAAGACTTGTTTTTACCATTTTCTGGACACTGCAGTGGGGACAGCTTCCTTCTCTACAAGGAGCTGCACAAGATGAGGGGTGACCCCGGCAGGATGAAGCCACACACCCAGAAGTCCTTCAGGGAGCAGCTTGCTGCAGACACGAGGGGTGAAGTCCCTGCAGCACCACCACCACTCCCCCCATCATCACTGCATTCCCAAGTATTATGGGGAAGATGCCACCGCGCTCAGGAGGTGCTCACAACGGTGAAGACCTATCTACTGCACTAAGTGCCTGGTGCCTCAATTCAAAAACACTAACCACATTCAGGTTGTGGAAATTCTTTCTTTTTTGCCAGTGTTTACAAAAAAATGCTTGTGGTGTTATTTCGGTTTTAGTGTAGTTTTTTAGTGTGTTATTCTTTAAATAAATCTGCTCCTGTTGGAGACTAATTTATCCTATGTTTCCTAATTTGTATTGTGTAAGTAAACATTCCTATAAGTGTTAGTCTGGTGATAAACATGTAAGGACTGCGGCAAAGTCCACACACACACACACACACACACACACACACACACACACACACACACACACACACACACACACACACACACACACACACACACACACACACCATTTACATTAAAAAAGAAATGTAATTTAAAAAAAATATTTTTTTATAAAAACACTTGTATTGATGGAATGATTACCTATAGTGATAATAAAATTATTTTTACAGTATGGTACCTAATGTAACTTGTTTTGCATCAATCTTGATACAGGGTACTTATTATATGTTCTACTTTGGATTACTAAAGCTTTTAGTCTACCATACCATCATTCAAGCGTGGTTTTCACTATGAGTAATGGTTTTTTTTTTGGCGGAGTTAAGAATTTACCTTTTTTTACTATGTTCCATCTGAATTTACTCTGACACAGAAACATCTATATTGATTCCGACACTTCTACATCCAACTCACAGATGTAACCTTACTTTGATAAAAGAAATTATTCATATAACCCTTTTAGAAGTTAAGTTATAGTCATTTGTTTTGGGCATAGCATTTTCGAGCCTGAAACCTGAAAAACAGGCTCAGGGCTTAAGAGGTTAAAATACATGACACATTTCAATAAACCGTTTATTCTTGTAAATTGATTATGATTTCCTGTAATTATGAAATACACTTTTTTTTTACAGTGTGTTACTGTATATAAAAAACACATTTGAACATTTAGCAGGTTCCCTCATCCATAATAATTTATACAAGCGCAACTTCGAACATGTACAGCAGTAAAATGCAACATACAAAATAATCAAGAAACAACATAAATTAAACACTGACAGGGAACATTTTACTGCACCATCATTACTGTTTCATAAGAAGGTGCCGTCAAATGTTCTGTTAATACTTGCATACTTTTACTTAAATAAGGTTTGAATGCAGGATTTTAATTTGTAACGGAGTATTTTCATTCTATACTGTAGGCGTAGTGTATCTGTGAACGATCGCAAATAAAATTCATTGTTTACATTGCGGCTTGTGCTATGCCAGAAGAAAAAACCCTTTTACATTTTGAACTGGAAGTGGAAAGGGGCTGGGCTACATGAGGTGACTTGAGCCAACACAAATACACAATGGGTGGGACTAAGAAAGATAATGTGAAAATATAAAAACAAAGGCATTAATTAGGGCTGCAAAATGTCTCCCATTGTAATGGTGATGAGGTTTTTAAATGCTAACACTTAACAGTTTGTTCTGACTGTGTTTCCTGTTTCCTGCAGATGTCCAGCAGCTGGTGGTGGTTAAAGAAGAGCTTCTCCATGACCAGCAAGAGTGGAGCACCAGTCTGGACCAGGAGGACCCAGAGCCCCCCCCACACATTAAGCAGGAACAGGAGGGAGAGCAGCTTCAGGAGCTGGAGGAGGCTGATATCACCAAGTCCACTTGCACTCCTGACCCTGTGAAGAGTGAAGATGATGAAGAGAAACCTCAGTCCTCTCAGCCTCATCAAAGACAAACTGAACACATGGAAACAGAAGCTGATGGAGATGACTGTCGAGGACCAGAACCAGCCAGAAACTCAGATCCAGAGAGCAGTTTACAATCAAAGACTGAGGACCACACTGAAGACTCTTCTGAACCTGACACTGGAGACTCTTCTGAACCTGACTCTGAAGACTCTTCTGAACCTGACACTGAAGACAGTGCTGATTGGAAAGAGACCAGAGAACCTGCATCAGGCTCAAACTCACTGAAAAATAGACATGAATCTGTCAGTGATCCACAACATAGTGCTGCAAAGAAACCATTCAGCTGCTCAGTCTGTAAGAAAGCTTTTTCATTCAGTGGAGAATTAAAGGCACACATGAGAGTCCACCCAGGAGAGAAACCATTCAGCTGCTCAGTCTGTAAGAAAGCTTTTCCACAGATTGGATATTTAAAGAAACACATGATAGTCCACACAGGAGAGAAACCATTCAGCTGCTCAGTCTGTAAGATAGCTTTTCTACGGAGTGGAGATTTACAGGCACACATGAGAGTCCACACAGGAGATAAACCATTCAGCTGCTCAGTCTGTAAGAAAGCTTTTCCACAGAGTGGATATTTAAAGAAACACATGAGAGTCCACACAGGAGATAAACCATTCACCTGCTCAGTCTGTAAGAAAGCTTTTTCACTTAGTGGAAACTTAAAGAGACACATGAGAGTCCACACAGGAGAGAAACCATTCAGCTGCTCAGTCTGTAAGAAAGCTTTTCCACAGAGAGGATATTTAAAGATACACATGATAATCCATACAGGAGAGAAACCACATAGCTGCTCAGTCTGTAAGAAAGGTTTTTCAACGAGTGGATATTTAAAGATACACATGAGAATCCACACAGGAGAGAAACCACTCACCTGTACAGTCTGTAAGAAAGGTTTTTCACAGATTGGACATCTAAAGTCACATATGAGAATCCACACAGGAGAGGAAAAATAGATCTGCGAAGTTTGTGACAAAATATTTAAATGGCGTAACGTTTAAAAAGACCAAGTGTGTTGGTAAGGGAATACATTTGTCTATTTTGTATCCTGATGACCTAATGCCGTTACATGTAATACGTTACTCCCTAAGCCTGTTTTCACCCACCTGCAACCGATTCGCTAATAATCACAAATGTTTATTTCTTCGACCCCTTGAGACTATTTCTTGTTTAATAATGGTTACATCTCCTCAGGACCAGTGTTGGGACTAACGCGTTACTCTAACGCAACTACTTTTTGCGGTAACTAATAGGGTTACTAGTTACCTATTCCCATTCAGTAACGCCGTTATAGTCACTGTGATTTAAATGGGTGCGTTACTGCGTTACATTATGTGATGGAACTGAACCGAATCTCCCAGCGGATGTAACTTACAGGCGAATACAGCGATGTTCTCTCACAATACCATGTAAAAGTGAAAGTAACCAGAGAGGAGTGATGATTGGTTAACGCTAGGGGTTTCACAACTACCAATATTTACTAGTCGACACGTTTTTCAAAATAGCAGTCGACTAGTCGTTACGTCATAATAAAGACACACAAAGAGAGGTGTCCAACTGTAATTTATATTGGAACTCATACAGTTACATTACACACTGCATTTTAATTTGTGTTACATGGCTGAGTAAATAACAAACAGTAACTGGACTTAGTAATTAACAAACAGTAACTGGACTCACCAAAATCGACAGCAAAAAACTCTGTTTACTGAAATACCACGTAAATCCAGTGCGCAACACTTTACTCGCTGTCCTCCACGATAACGTCCACCTTTCCAGATTTTTGGTTTGCGTTGAGGAACACCAACGCATCGACATGTGAGGGAAGGAGGCTTGACCGCTTTCGGGTGACAGTGTTGCCTGCCAGGGGAAAAACCCTCTCACTCGGGGTGCCTGTGGTGCCGCTGGAATAGCTAGGTAGCTCCTCGAAAGCTTGGCTAAACGGGGGACGCGATGCGCGTTTTCGGCCCACCACTCCAGTGGGTTATTCACTGTGGGGATATGCAGTGTCCGCTGGCAGTAATCCCGTAGCTCATCATCCGCATCACTGTAGACCCGTTTCATGTTGCTGCTCGTCTGCCTCTGTCCTGTGCTGACGCCGGTCCGTTGCTCACTGGTGTTAGCATTACTGCTAGTGCTAGCTGTCGGCAGCGGGTGTCTCATCTTCAGATGGTTGCGCATAGCAGATGTCATTTCATTTCATTTCAAACCTTTATTTAACCAGATTGGTCCCATTGATGTATTTGTGTTGTACAGCTGTACACAACTGACACTTCACTGTGGAGTTGGTTACATCTTTGTTGAAGTACTGCCATACATAAGAATGTCGGACAAGTTTTGGAGCATTTTGCAGCACCTCGTTTACCTCCATTTTGTTCACGACTAGTTGACTAGGGCCTACAGCGCCGACTAGTGGTAAAGGTAGTCGACTAGTCGATTAGTTGGTGAAACCCCTAGTTAACGCGGGGTAACATTTCAGGGTAAGCCAAGCAGAGACAGAGTTGGGCGGGTCTTGCCTTATGGGGAAAATACACATACACGAACACTTGCTAATGTTAACACAAACACACGGCAACGCTCACCACCAGCACACACACACACAATGGCAGATGCAAGTATCAGCGAGAGCAGCAGCGCATTTGCAACTTGGAAATATAACCACTATTTTCAATTTGTGTGGATTGTTGAGAGCTTCATAGTATGAAGTAAATGAAAGTTAATTATAAATCATATATGATCAATCATATTCTTGTATGAATCCATGAGGAGAATGCTTCTTGATGGTTTTTGAATATGTATGTATGCTTACAATTTTAGTTGTTGCTGTTTGATAACTTTGCGTTTTAAAAAGAGGGTGTTGAGAGCTTCATAGTATGTTGAATACTTAAAACGAAAGTTAGTTGTAATCAAATATAATCAATTATATTCTTGTATAACCCACAATGAAAATGCTTCATATTTTAGGTTTTTCTATATTTACAGCATAAACAAAACAAAGTGGTTTGTTAAGATTGAGTGTAAGACCTATAATGATTTATGCCCTACTCTCTGATAAGAGAGTAGGCAGGTTCTTTCTTCTCCTCTCACAGCAGGGAGGGGGGCTCCGGACTTAAGGAGAAACACATTGAGGCCTCAAAAGGGTGGTTATGTCATAGTCATAGAATATGTCTAGTCATGTTTTTTTCACAAACTTGGGAAGGTGTGTCTTATGCCATAGCCAATGGAATATGTTGGTTGGGTATAGAGGAGGTGTTTGTGGGGTTTCTATCCGTTTTTTTGAGCATAAAAAGACTTTTTTGGATTTCGGGGGGGAGAGGGGGAAACCCCTGGTATACTCTCTCCTGGTAAGCTCTGTCCTTCAGAGCTGGGTTAATAGTTCTCGGTAAGGTTCTCTCAAACTTGGTAAATATCTCTTGAATTTCTTGGTTGAAATGCTGAGTGAATTTCTTGGATGAAATGCTGAGTGAATTTCTTTGAATGCTGAGTGAATTTCTTTGTTTGCTGAGTGGAATGATTTGATGGGAGATGTGTTTGAGTATTAGTACCCGCCACCTGTGAGGACCTTCCTCCGAATTCATGTGGATAGGAATGGGTTTTTGAATGTTAGTACCCGCCATCTGTGACGGAAAAAAGGTATAGAATTGATGTGAATTGATTTGGTGAAAGTGCTTTTTATTATCACCGGTCTTTTGATGAGGAAATGCCTCTAAATTATATCGGGAGATTTTGAAATGTCACAACTGAATTGGGTAATAAATGTAAGACTGTGAATTAAAGTTTCATATTTGAACATGATCACAGCATCATTTTTTTTAGTATGATTATAATGTTGTAAAGAGAGAAGGTAAAAACCCTGTATTAGTTTGGACCTATTTTTCTTCAAATAAACTGATCCCACCTTTTGGACTGGGACAACTTAAAGGACATCTGTGCTCTCCTCTCCTGCTTCAAAGGTAAGATTGCACCCTGCCACACTCACTCTTAGGTAGGAACACACCCCATTTACTGATATAAAAATCCTTCGGGATCGCTTAAACAGATTTAAAAGAGTTGTCTGAATTGAAACAGCAGTTAATTGAACCTGGTTCTTCGGGGAGTTAATAGAGGTGAGATCTTGCTGACGTTGGTGGATCTGAGCCAAGCAGTAAACTTACATAGACTCAATAACTTCGGTCAGGTCAATTAGTAGGTCAGAGTAATTTACCGGAATAAATTATCAGGACCTCACCTACTCTAAACAGGATAAAGGACGCAAAAAATCATACGGTAAAATGTAAACTGTGTGCAGGACAGAAAGCATTGTCCACATCGAAAAACAGCAATGCCAATCTCCTGAAGCACCTAACTAATTTCCATGGGGCTATAAAACTAGTGGCCAAAGACCCCACCGTCTCAACCACCTGCAGTGACCCAGATGGAGCAACACCATCTAAACAGCCACAAAAAAAAATTAAATCGCCACATGTCACCCAGAGTCAACTAAACAGATTGATTGCCAGGTATGTTGTTGAGGACATGCTGCCCATCGCAACGGTCGAGTCTGTTGCATGCCTTCAGAGAACTAGTCAGCAAAAAACAACACAAAAACTTGTATTTTTATTGTTATTATTTTTAAAGTAAAGTAACTTGTTACTAGTTACTTTTATAATTTAATAGTAACTAATCTAAGGTGGGAGGTGCTGCTACCTGTCTGTCTGAAGAGACTGTAAAGTGGGAGGTGCTGCTACCTGTCTGTCTGAAGGGACAGTAAGGTGGGAGGTGCTGCTACCTGTCTGTCTGAAGGGACTGCAAGGTGCTGCTACCTGTCTGTCTGAAGGGACTGTAAAGTGGGAGGTGCTGCTACCTGTCTGTCTGAAGGGACAGTAAAGTGGGAGGTGCTGCTACCTGTCTGTCTGAACGGACAGTAAGGTGGGAGGTGCTGCTACCTGTCTGTCTGAAGGGACAGTAAAGTGGGAGGTGTTGCTACCTGTCTGTCTGAAGGGACAGTAAAGTGGGAGGTGCTGCTACCTGTCTGTCTGAAGGGACAGTAAGGTGGGAGGTGCTGCTGCACGTGTCTGGTGGGGACATTTGTCTTTGTTATCATGTTTAATTTCCAGTTAGTTTTTCAGCTGTTATTAAAAGATCTTTGTGCTCATTATTGTCTCTGTGTTTGTGTCCCCGGCTTTCTCTCGTTTTAATCTGCACAAACAAACTGAAAATGGTTCATATCACAGTCTGATCCACGTGGCAGCTGCAGGCAACATGTTTGACTGCAATAATTGGATTTATTTTAAATTAAACCTCACTGAGAAGAGTCCTCAAACCAGAGAAGAAACTGCAGAGGAAAAATCTAAGTGAGGGTCGGATGTCGAGCAGAAGGGTGGGCAAATAAATACACAGATGTTCTGACTATGTTAAACATGTTATTCCTTCCATACCATATGTACTGTACTGCTTACTAACCTGGTTCATCCAACCCGGTATCACGGCAAGACGTGAACATGTGACGATTTACCATGCTGGGAGACGTGAAGATGTCACGATTTTATCCCTTCAAACGTGACAGCTACACGGTATTGTTAACCCACGTTAACCAGTGGAGAAATAACCGGAAATGCCAAGCAAATGCTACCCCGACGTAATGATTTATTTTGTAATAGTCACACTCGATTACGCAGATTTTCTTGTTGCCCCAGCTGGTCGACACCTCTTTTAGCAGAAGCAAAGGCTACATTAATGTATTAAATCGATGTTAATCCATGCATGTTAATCCATGCGCGTGGATGTGGAATTAACGGACGTGACGTTGTGCGATTAAGAGCTTCGGTTCATGTTAATTTACAAACTCTTCAACTACAACCGTAGGTATATTTAAAAACATGTTAAAAGGCCTCACGAAATACTTTAATGCAAATTCAAATGTAAATGTAAAGGAACAAAATACATATACATCCATCATGGAAAACAGGCGTAGGCAAGATCCTCAGCTCGATGATTGGATGGTTTAGCCGCAATGCATGCTGGGAGTTGGTGTTTATGTGATATGAAATGTGAAAACGTTTTTTTAAAAATAAAATAATACTTTATTCCGAGTGTGCTTGCTTTTCTCTTTGGAGGTCATCACATAACGGCATTGTAATACACGGTTCGGCTGCATTACATATTACATATCTGCCGTAGTTCTCTATTTATAGAGCCCTGATGAGAAGACTTCTAGACAAACAGGGGAACTGCCACCAAAACTGAAAACGTGACGTGGATCATAAATATATCAGCAATTAAACAACATCTTACATTTCTTTTCACACAATATGTCTCCTTGCAGTATCAACACTAATTCGGCTGACTTTTATATTTGATCCAATTGGTAGATAGTCTGTATTTACACCATAACGGTGCACAGCTGATATAAAGGGACACCTAGTGGTTGAAGAACATTATTGAATTTTATTATTTTATTATTAGATATTTAACTCTAGCGAACCGCTAGCCTTTCAATTTAATTTCCCATAGGGGTTAGCATGAAGCTAACGCATCGTTTATGATATGGTTGTTAACATACGCGTGACATGTATGATATGTTAAATGATTGCTATGCTTGAAATGAATGTACATTTTCTTGTGTGTCCAGTTGTACAGTGCTTTCTGAGTAAAACTTTAAAACGGAACTTCTTAAGCAGAGTGATCTTCCTGTTGTCTGTCTGCCCCGATACGGGAGCGGGGGCAGAATAGTGTTGTTTTAAAAGTGTAAAACCGTTTTATTGAATAAGAATTGCATTTGATGTTACTTAATAATTATATTAAAATATTACCTACATATTAATTAAATGAAAGATAAGAATAGCAAGTAAAAATAGCAGACCCCTGCCATAGTTTATGGGCGCTATACGCTATGTATACCTAGTTCTGCTAAGAAAGGATAATATAATACTTTATTGATCCCAAATTGGGAAATTGTTTTGTTATCAAATATTGTTAATAGTATTCATATATTTGTTTTCTTCCCCCCAATTTCTGGCACCCCCCATGGATGGATGTACCCTTAGCATTCGCCTATACTGCCTATGCCAGTGGTTCTCAACTGGGGTCTGGGACCAGTTTAGAGTGGGTGATACAGTTCAGCTTTGGTTCCTTCATCTCATTAAACCTTTTTTTAAATCATTCTTTAGTTATGGGACGGGTGGCGCAGTGGTCTGTGCATCAGATCAAGGGGGCTGCTGGGGAACTCCAGTTCGAAACCCGCTCCTGCCGCCACTGCGTCAGGCCGTTGTGTCCTTGGGCAAGACACTTCACCCTGATTTGCTCCTGTGGGTATTGTCCACAGTACATGTATGATATCAATGTGTACTTGTAAAAGCGCCTCGATGACTTTGAGGCGTGAAGATGGATGGTGTGGCGCAGTGCGCTGTGCAATGATAATCAGATCAAGGGGTGAAACCCGCCGCTGCTGCGTCTGTAAATCCGTTGTTTCCTTGGGCAAGACACTTCACCTGAAATTGCTCCTGTGGGTATTGTCCACAGTGGTGACCATTGCATGTATGATATGTGTTATTTGTATTTTGTAAAGCGCTTTGAGCATCTGGAAAACCGCTATAATAAATGTAAGGAATTATTATTATTATTATTAGTTCTGTGAAGGGATATGAGGGACATATGCACTGTACTTCACTTTAATTAATATATGCTGAAAAGTGTATATATTACAACACGACTTTTTGTTGAATATATTTGAGTGGTTCAAAACTTCGGGTCGCGATTTGTTGACAAAGGAAACAAGTGGTTCTTGAGGTCTCACACGTTGAGAACCACTGGCCTGTGCCACGGGCCGGCCCTATTTGACACAGAGATTACTTTAATACTAACCTGTTACAACTAAAGCCTTGAGGTTTAGTTCTAACACAGAAACAAAGCAAACTGCATTTTCCAACCAGGAGAAACACTTTTAAAATCAGCTCACTCTCAGAGTTTCATGGATTATTAAAGTGTCATGGCCATTTCTACTAGTTATCAGAGTAAGCATAACTTCATTGCTGTTTAGCATCCAAATAAGCAGAGGAATAATGAAACATCAGAGACAGTGGCATTTCATTCAACGGACTCTCCCATTGGAGGCGTGGCTTTATTTATACCCATCATGACCTTTAACCTGTTACGCTATTGGCTTCCGGTCATGCACAACAAATAACACAAATTGGTAACACCTTTACCTCAATGTTAACACCCCCACTTGATATCACATTTGTGGTTTTTTAACAAATAAAAACATTATAAGGTTCTCTACTTTACAGAAATTGTTACTCTCCAAACATAAACTTTGCAAACTTAATCAACTTAAAACTTTGGTGCAGGTTTAGTCATAACATCTGCCACCATCTGGTCTGTTGGACAATACATCAGATTTGTTTGTCCCCCTTTCACAGTTGACCTCAGAAAACGATACTTGATGTCAATATGCTTGCATCTCTGTTTCAGGGCTGCCAAGTTTCAGTAAAAAGTAGGAGTGAGACTTTTGGGGTTGATGCGTTCGACGGCGATTTTTTTTCGCCTTTTTTAACGTCGATTTAGAGGAATATCTCAATTTAAATTAACATTAAGACTGTTGTGATGTCTTCACCCCCATGCCAGCTGCTCTCCCTGCACCGTCGGCCTTCTCATGCTTATATAGTGTTAATAATTGACCATCACAAGTAGAAATGAAAACAATTGTAACAAGAAAAAGTTTAACAAATAAAATACATTTATTTATAAAATGTCAATATAATGAAACAATAGCAGCCTTTTAAGAACCAATAGCAGCCTTTTCCTTTAGTGCATTTTTTCTTTAAGTGTAACAACATTAGAACCTGAATAATATATATATAATATATATTATAAAAAAATAAAGTGCATGTCTTTGTTTATGTTTTTTTCTTTGACATGACATGTCTCATGTTGTAGGTGTTTGTGGCTGATTTTGATGCCTTGATGACAGAGGGAGGGGGCTCCCATTTGAAACACTGTGGCTCAAGGTTTGCCATCTTCACAGTCATGATGGATGACAGAGTTCATCAAGAGCCAAACTGTTTCGGGTTTTGGTTTTGTTCAGTCCCACCACAGAGAACACTCGTTCAGCATCAGCATTTGAATGCGGAAGTACCAACACCAACTTGGCAATACGAGAGAGCCTCCCAAATCTGCTCATCCCGGTCACCTTTGAAAAATGTAGGAAGCCTAATTACTCTCAAGTATTTTTGTATAGAATTAAGTTGATTACGTCAATGGGTATTTCAAAGGGTGCAGAATAATTCTTACCTTATTCTTCATTGATGCCATGTTCCCCCAAAAGTTCTCTATGTCGAACGTGGCTGGGTCTTCGGGCATGGCAATGTCCATGGATTGGTAGTCCAGAAACTCCTCACCCAGTTTGTCATGCTCATCAGGTCCGTTGTATGGGAGAAGTTCAGGAAACCTAAAAAGAACACAATGTGCACTGATCTGGTAAAGTAATGTAGCTGAAACAGGTTGTTTTCAGATGTGGTCATTAAACTTTACAATCTATTAAGAAAATGTGCCAATAGTCTTTAACCTGCTCTACTTATTAAGTATATTGAGATAACTTGTGTTGTGATTTGGCACTATAGATAAATGTACTTGACTTGATACCCCAACTAACCTGTGGACAAAGTACAAGGTGTCTTCCACTCCACACTCTGCCCTCTGCTGGACATCCAGAAACATGGCATGTTTTATGAGGGGCTCTCTCATGGGGAGTTTCTTCATGGCATACTCCACAGCCCTCACCAGAACACTGCTGCCTGCTGGAACCTCTGCACTTGCTGCGGTGTAATGTCTCCTGCATCAAGGAGCCTGTTGAGTGTACCTCGAGTAGTGAAGCCGATCACCAGCTTTTCTCCTACGAGAGACACAATAAATCAACAACGTCACCTCATTAAGGTGCTGTATGCGATTCTGGAGAAAGATTGATGCAATATGTTCTCATTCCCAACACCAACATGTCAGTATGAGACTGGGAATAAGACCGGTGTTGAGTCACTTTAGCAATCATCAACAACCACAATAGCTAACTTGAAAGCACCCCTTTAAGTATCTTCATCACATCAGTGACACAAGGTACAGGCACTCATTTGGGCTAAAAGGATAACATAGGAAAGTCCTGTGGACTTGTTTCCATTGTGGTCGTGTGTGATGAGATGAGATGATCAAACTCATAACTTGTCTGCACAAGCAGCCCTCTAACAAACACCAACAGTACGCTGTGAGTGAGATCAGTGAGTGGATAGTGTATGTGCATCTGCTGATGTGAAACTTGGAGGATTACCTGGCAGTTGGTTTGATGGGTCCTTATAGAGGATGTCATGCAATTCCTGGTGCTGCAGTGCTGCGGGCTTCAGAAACTTCGAAAGCAACTTGCGGATGAAACTCCGTATCTACAAATTTGTATTTCAGAAAAGATTTTCAAAATTAAATGTAATCTAGAAGTAGAGTGCTAATGAAAAAAGGAACAAACATAGTACATTATTACTAGCATACTGTATCCCAACCTTCCCAATGTACCTCATCATGTAGAAGGAAGATGGAGGACTTCTCTCTTTGGAGGAGGAGGTTGAAGGTGGAGAAGACTGGCAACGTTGCTTGATAGAACAGCAGGTACACCTCTGTCATTGGGTTAGAGAATGCTTCCAACAGCCTCCTGAACCTTGGTTGTTTCTCATCTGTGAATACAAAAAACACAGGTTGTGCATACTACATACATTTACTTACTTCAGTCTGTTATAATACTCGTTCGTTCATTTGGATCATTGAAATATAATGCCTACCTGATGACTTGAAGTAGCTGGCCAGTGGCTCATACTGCTGCAGGATACGAGTCAAACACCTCTCCAGGCTCAACCATGGAATGGAAACGTGCATAAGTATTTCTAAATACTCGCTTCCATCGAGCTCACAGAATTCTATGACAAGAATGGAACATCTTAATTTCAATTTAATTTAACTCTTCTGCATTTCATTTGGACTGCACATACCTGTCAGGTAACCTTTACGATTGGTGCTTCCTTTAAACCAGTTTCCCACATCCACAGTCAGATCCTCTGGATCAAATCCACACACCTGCAATACATTATGATTTATAATCACATGACACCACAGCATAACAAACAACCTGTTAGACTTGACATTAGGCATAACGGATATGGTTGGTCATAGAAATCACACGTGATTCAACTCACCTCCAAAAAGCCCAGGGCAGCCTGTTTGGCAGTGTTGTGGATGACGTGACAGGGCACCGATGGATGTAGATGTCTTCTACATCATCATCTTCTGTCTCCTCTGCAGTCTCATTCTCTGTGCCCTCTGGACACTCATTTTCCTCCGCTCTGTCATTCACTGAGAGATCCAAAGCCTCCTCCACTGTTTCCTCTGACCTGGCAAGTTTGGCCCAGAATGACAGCAGATTTCTTCTTCTCCTCCTCCTCCTCCTCCTCCTCCTCCTCCTCCTCCTCCTCCTCCTCCTCCTCCTCCTCCTCCTTCTCCTCCTTCTCCTCCTTCTCCTCCTTCTCCTCCTTCTCCTCCTCCTCCTCTGACATCTTTCAGACTTTCAAACTAACAGACAAACATCAGACAGAAATCGAAGTACAGTTAAGGAATGAATGATCCAGTCTTAAAAGATAGCTACATGTTACTGTTTGATTGATTGAATATGTTATTAGACAGGAATGCAAACAACACAGGTACAGTACTGTAAATGCCCTTAGCTCATTAGCAAGCATCCATTAGCTCACACACGCGTGATGATTTAACTAACACGGCTATAACTCACGGTTGTTTGTTGTTAAACCCACCGCAGCAACCTGCCACACTGCTCACCAGCAGCTTGTGTAACGCTCACGTAGTCAGACTCACCGTTGACTTCATAAAAATAAAAATAATGTGCTTGTAAAATTAAAATGAAGTGATTACCTACCGTTTGACCTCCCGCTTCAGATGAAAATGGGTTCTTCATAGGATAGAGACCAGACGCAATGACCCGCCCTAAGCTGCCTCTGATTGATTTATATACGGTGCCTTTCTCGGTCAGCCAATCGGGGGCAGAATAGGGCGGGCTCACCCTATCCCTGACTCGAACTACGGCAAACCTCAAGCAACAAGTTATGGAAATATATCATTAAATAAAAAAATAATTATAAAGTAGTGAGAGGGGGGGAAAAGCATGTGAAATGGCAAGTGTGGCGTGAGGCGTGTGAAGAGGTTAAATTGCGTGACTCTCACTCTCAAAGGGTGAGACTTGGCAGCTCTGCTGTTTGTTAAAAGGATTCTTTGCCAACGCTATTGTGCCCTGGTTGTCTTCGTAATTCGTAGGTAGTGTATATTCACATTTGTCAATGCCCTCTAGTAGTTGTATTAAGTACATACACTCCTGCATAGTAGCTGCTAAAGCCATATACTCAGCTTCACAAGTTGATAAAGCGACAGTTGGCTGCTTTTTGGTTTTCCTGTAAACCAGTGGCCCGCTCTCATTAAGGCTAACACAATAACCTGACACACTCCGTCTGTTGGTTAGGTCAGCAGCCCAATCTGCATCGCTGTATTTATATAATATAATATACAACTTCCCCAGATAGTTACTTACGTCAAGTCAGTATTTTCCCCTGAAATGTTATGTTTAAATGCAGATTATCTTTAAATCTATAGATACATTCAGACATGGTAATAAAACGAACACCATTTATATTAGGGCTGTCAGTCGATTAAAAATCGCAAATTAATCGCACATGTTTTATCTGTTCTAAATTTACCTTAGAGGAATATTTTTCTAGTTTTTAATACTCTTATCAACATATGACTGGACAAATATGCTTTATGCAAATGTTTATTATCATTTGAACAATGACAAATATTCTCATGAATATTAAACAACACCCTCTGAACATTACAAATATTCGCCTTAATTCAACCTGGAACCTCTCTCATACAATAATACCAACCCAGTCTCATAAAAAAACGTGTAATAACTACGTTGGTCCACAACGTAGGACGTAGTATTTCTACAAAAACGCCTCAGAAATTGTAAAATGCCTACGTTTTTTTTCACCATTCATTCCAAAGGCTGGCGTCTATGTCACGTGATCTTCAAATTTCTCCCTGCAGAAAAAAAAAACATGGCCGACATTCGTTTTATTCTCGGTGGAAAATGCCTATTTTAAGGTTAGTTTGGCCATTAAAATGCGTTTTGATGTCATTTGATGCGAGAATTATGAGTTGTTATTTCAGATTATGTGTGCAGTGGATGTACATGATCTTTAGTTTGCTAGTTATTACGAAGATTACTTCAAGAAATTGTGTCTATACACATAGCCGTGGGAAGTAGGGGTGCTGGGGGTGCTGCAACACCCCCTGTTGGCGAGTGGTGTACATTTGAAAAACTGAGTGACCACCTAAATAAAAATGATGAAACTACATAAAATAGTTATTATTTTACTTTAAATAGAATTAGCTGTATACAGTAGCATATAATAGTCATAGTATATATTTGTATCAGTCAGGTGGCTTGAATTTATTTTCCAAATAAATAAAATCCGAGTCATCTAGGTCAGGGGTTCCCAAACTTTGCCATGCCAAGGACCCCATATAGCATTATCGTCTGGCAGGGAACCCCTGTTGCCTTTTTTTTTTTTAAATGATGAGTACATTATGATGGAAAATATGACAAATTAATCATACAGCTTAATACGTTTTCTTAATATATATATATATATGTATTAATAATTAATAATCAGTTATTCTTCTAAACAATGTTTGTATTTATCTTTTGTTTGTCATTCATTACATTGATTGTGTCTTCTGTTATAAACATTCTTAACACAATATTAAACAGTAATATCAACAGTAAACATATTTTTAAAGCATTTTTAAAGTGATTTCTGTCTTTATAATATTATATAATTTTGAACAGTAATATGAACAATTAACATATATTTTTAGCATTTTGAAAGCTACTTATGCCTTAATAATATTATATATAATATTCAACAGTAATATTAACAATAAACATATTTATATTCATATATATAAACATCAATATTTGCTACATCCGTGCTCTCATCCAGCTGCAGAGCGAAATATTCACTAGCTCGCACTTGCTCCAAAAGCTGAGCAGATACTCAGTTTCACGCTCAGTAGAGGCAGCTCGATTCTGATTGGCTTGAAGGGCGGGCATGAAATTTAAAAACAATAAAATAAAATATTAATAAATAAAAAATATTAAAAGATTGGCATCAAAGGACACATAGATTGATAGATATGCAATTATTAATAACATCAAAAAAAAAAATGTAACTTTAAAAAAAAAAAAATAGATTCCCCTCTCCCTCAAACTTTGCGTGACCCCCCTGGCGGCCCCCCGGGGGTCGGGGCCCCACTTTGAAAAACACTGATCTAGGTCGTAGGTCGTGGGAGAGTGACGTAATTGACGCGACACACACACTGTGACAACTTTCTAGAATGGCTCAAAAAAGGATTTTGGATTTTTTTTCTCCAACAAACAATCCAATAAAAAGAGTGGACCACTCCTCAGCCCACCACCTCTACAACTAGAGTAATATGACACAGAAGAGACTGACACATCTGACTTTGATGCATGTCCATCGTAACATGTTGGACAATGTGGATGTATCTGCTCTAATGAGGGTCTTCATTAGTGCCACCCCAGGCTACATGTGGAGTTTTGTGAAGCCCCAACAAGGTAAGACGATATTTTTCCTTTAATGCTGTTGCCGCTGTGCAGTGTTTTGCCTTGTCAATCAGTTAAAATTGAATTCATAGTCTTATTAATATTGTAAATAATATTTTCTGACTATTTGTAATGTTATGTAGGTTTGTAAGACCCATAGTTAGCGATGTAGGTCTATAATGGTTTATTAAGCCCAGAGATGGGGTCGTTACTAAAAAAAAGTAATATATTACCTATTACATATTACTTTTTAAAAAAGTAATATATTACACTACTCCGTTACTCTCTACATAAAGTAACTCGTTACTTTACTCGTTACTTTACTCGTTACTTTACTCGCAGGGCCGGCCCGCCCCTCCTTGCAGGCAGATCACGCAGACTGCTAAAGTTTTAAATGTTCTCTTTAGTTCAGTTTCCATTGTCGCATAAGACTGATCCAGATCCTGAATGTTTTCCTATCTGACCTTGGCTGTCCTCTGTCTCCTGCTATCTGTATATTTTGCGCAGTCTATCTCTGCTCACGCTGTTGCGTCAGCGTGTTCTCCTGCGTGTTGGCCATGTGTTGCACTGGAGCCAGACTGGAGCACACCGCAAAGACTTCAGCCGAGCACGTACGAACTGCGCACGCGTAGGTGGCAATAACTCTCCTTACCAGCAGGCGGCGGTAGTGTGTATTCGTCATTCAAAACAGGCAACAACCGGAAAACAGAGAAGAAGAACAGACTACGTGTGTGATATAAATAAACAACAGCTATGTGCGTTAGCTTCACCTTAGCATGTGTTCTTTGCAGGTGTTTGTTGAGGTTTGATTATGACTGATTTTTAGAAAGTAACGAACTAACGCGTGTCGGGGCAATGTTAGTAACTGTAGTGTGATTACTGAATTATAAAAGTAGCGCGTTACACTACTCCGTTACCGACAAAGTAATATTATTAATTATTATTCACCCAACTCTGATTAAGCCTAACAGAGGCGAGACACCCCAGGTAAATAGGGTAATTTTTTTTCACTTAAAGATATCAGCTAGACATTTCTCCAGTTAATTACCTACAATGAGGCAATTGTTTCTTGTATTACAAGTTTTCTGAATATGCAAATTATCCATTATCTCATTAAATGTGCGCATATCTTAACATATTTCAGGAACCGAAATCTGAACTTTTGATAAAGCCAGGTTCAAAATTCTCGTTTCATTTTGTAGTCATATTAGTATCTAAGGCTTTTACAGAAGGGGTTTTGGATATCTCTTTTTATCACTCCATAAATCAGAAAATACTGTCAACAGTCCTAACATATCAATTTTCGCCATGTTTCTAGGTATACAATATTATATAATTCAGGCTATGAATGATATATGAACAAACCCTTCTGTAAAAGCCTTCATAATATTAATAGGAATATAACTGGAAGGTTTGGTGTATGTACGTGCTACTGAAGTTGACATTTTGAACTCAGAGTAGGAGAAAAAACTCATTTTGAGAAAAACTTTTTTTCACCATTCTTTTGCCATTTTGAGATTTACATTTCTAGCGGAAAGTGTTTTAGCACACCACGTGACGCATCTGAACAAATCACGTTGTCAGAAATTGACACCAGCCAATGAGATTTCGTTTCTTGGTTTAAGACCCCTGAAACAAAGGGAATGACCATATTTGGATCCGATGAGATTGTGCAGGAGAGTCGGAGCTTTCGAACGATATCTCTGTTGACATGGTGCACACAGCGGTCGCGGTACTTTATGTTACGTTAGAATGCTAACTTTTGGTGAATTTAGGAGAAATCTACAGACGCAAATAGACAAACTATAGTAAAATAAACACTTAAATGTGTATTTTGTACGTTTTCCTTCCAAAAGCCTGAAAGAAAACATGTTATAGAATCAAAATAGCACAACATCTCAAAATTGACCAGTGCATGAAAAACGATGTTTTTGCCTGTGGTGTCTCGCCTTTAACAAACAATGTATGCGGCTCGTATCGCTGACAGCGGCCCCCTCCCCACTTTTAGCAGCACCCCCTGAGCAAAATGACTTCCCGCGGCTATGCAGGGGAAACAAAAGGCTGCGTCTGCTTTGAACGAATCTTCAAGCCGGTCTGTTTGCTGTACCATGCAGCGCAAAAGAGCGCTTCTTTCCTCGGTTTTTGGCGGATTGCAAACAGCTTTCAGGTGCATACCGCCACCTACTGTACACTAAAGTGTATCACCATATCATCCTATCACCACTTGTGGAATTATACCATTGTGTTGTTTTAAATTCTTCCAATCAATCCTGTTCCACTCAAATACTTAAGAATGGCCTTCCTGCCTCTCTTACCTCCTCACCTTCTGTTCCCAGTGTCCCCATCAGGCTCCACTCCCTTCCTGCCTCTCTTACCCCCTCACCTTCTGTTCCCAGTGTCCCCATCAGGCTCCACTCCCTTCCTGCCTCTCTTACCCCCTCACCTTCTGTTCCCAGTGTCCCCATCAGGCTCCACTCCCTTCCTGGTAGCTCTTACCCCCTCACCTTCTGTTCCCAGTGTCCCCATCAGGCTCCACTCCCTTCCTGCCTCTCTGACCCCCTCACCTTCTGTTCCCAGTGTCCCCATCAGGCTCCACTCCCTTCCTGCCTCTCTGACCCTGTCTCTTAGTTGTTCCCTCTCTGTTTTGTACATGTTACAGTGTAATATGATGCGTTCCACATTTTCTTTCACTCCACACCCCCTGCATTCTTCAACTTTGCTTTTTCCCATTATAAACATTGTTCCGTTTAATCCTGTATGATCCAATCTGAGTCTAGTGATGATCTCCTCCCGTCTGTTCCTTTCTGTATAGATCTTTATTATGACTGATTTCTGTAACTTGTGCTATCTCCTCCCTTTCTGATCTTCCTCCCACCTTGTCTGGGTAGGAACATATTTCCATACCCTTCTTCTTAATTGCTTTTCCTTCTCCTTTTACAAGTGAAACTGGTATTGCTATTTCCTTTTCTAACGCTAACTTATCAGCATGCTCATTGAACCCACTCATGTGTATGGCATTATATTTGTGCCTCCATCCTGAGCACGCAATGAAACATGTTGAGCATAAAAAATGCTATTGAGCACGCACTTCAACATTTTTGAGCACAGAGAAATATATATAATATATTTTCTCTCATAAAATTCCTGTTCCGTGCGCAAGCAGACGGCTGCACACGGCTGCACACGCTCTCTCTCCCAATGCGTTCTCACTCCCAACCCGTCACATGTTGACGGACGGTCAGGACCCCTCCCCGTCACTCTATTACGGACAGGGCACCCCTTGAGAGTCAGCTTTCAACGGGCAGGGCGTCCCATAAGCCGCGTTCACACTTTTCCCACAAAGGTTCATGCGAACTTAGTTCATGATCGCGTTCACACCAAAAAGAGCCGGTACTAAAAGTAGTTAATGCGAACCTTTTTACCCCCTCGAAAGTCCCTGCTCTCTAGCAGGGACTTTCGAACGGCTCTTTTTTGAGAAAAGAGCTATATTCCTGATTGGCTGGGTGAATTGCAAACCACGCCCCGTAAAACTCCCAACAAGTTTTGTGAAGCCGCCATTTTATTATCCTCGCGTTAGCATTATTAGCATTAGCATTAGCATTATTAGCATTAGCCCAGCGCAGAAACGCAGAGAGACTAACTTATGGCAACACAAAATAAAACATGGGAGCGGTGGAGATGAGGAGGTGTCGGCGTTCTGGCGATTTACTCGGAAGGCTTCAGTAGAAGCTGCTGGGACTCCCAGCAGCTTCTACTGAAGCCAGTCCCCAACTCCGGGGACTTCCGGCCAGGGACTTTGGGCGGCAGTATACGCCGTGAAGTGGTTTGCGGCCTGCCAGTAAACCCAAAGCAGAAGAAGAAGAAGTGACGTCAGCGGCTTCATTTGCCTAATCCTCCCCCAGGGACTTTTTCTGGTGTGAACGCGATCTGTACTTAGTTCATGAGAACTAAAGAGTTCGCATGAACTAAGTTCACATGAACCTTTGTGGGAAAAGTACCGCAGTGTGAACGCGGCTATAGACCTTCATAGACCTCCCATAGCGTTGATTATAGACCAACAAGTCCTCCAACTCATACGACCAAATATGTCGTTTGTTCAAGCGCTTAATACGTCCTGCCCCCGTTGAATGCAAACGTTACAGATCTTCGTTTATTCACAAATAACCCTCTCTGTAAAATCCTGAATTGTAGGATAGTTTGGCATTAAAACGCTTTTTGATTAGATTTCTAGCGAGAAGTGTATATTGTACTTTTAGAATCCACGTCCAGTCGATATGTAGGATCTATAGTTTGATAGATATTAGGAAGATGATTTGAGGCATGCGGCAGCCTCCATGTAAAGTTACGGGTTGAAAACAGTATTTCCGGTCTCGACGTTTTCATAATAAAACCAATGATCAAATGATTTAACAGTGATCTCTGCACAAGGTTGGGTTGTAACGGAATACATGTAATGGCGTTACGTAATCAGAATACACAAATCAAGTAACTGTATTCAGCTCGCGTTACATTTGAAAAACGAGTAATCTGATTACAGTTACTTTCGTAAACCTGAAGTGAATACATTTTTGGATTACTTATTGGAATTATTGGTGGAAAGATTTCCTCACAACATTTAATATTCATTACTAAAGGTACAGCCGAATCATCACAGCGCACAAAACCTATTCGCAGATGGACCAAAAAGGGGAGCGTTTGAAAAAAAAAAAAGGGGCGGGTCCGCTCAGTGAAACGATAACAACGAAACATGGAGGAACACAAGTCTGCGTTTAAATCGTGTGTGTGTGTGGGTGTGTGTGTGTAGAGGTGTGTGTGGTTAAAACACATCAGCCTGCGCTCACTCTTAGCCTTTCTAATGATTCTGAAGGTAAACACCGTGAAGGCGGTGCGTGAAAGGCGGTGCGTGAAAAGCACTGCACGCTGCTCTTCTCAGAGGCTGAGTTAACCCTCCCGTGCTGCAGAGATTTCATGAAGTGAAGGAGGCTTTCCTTCTATAAAACAGCTGTGGGCATGCAGCAGAATGTCATGGACATGACTTCATAGATCAAGGCAGACTGGTCAACCCATCCTCACTCCCAGGTCGGCCTATGTTGACGTTATGTCAAGTCCCTGTGTCGGCTTTTTCCAACGCAAGGGGGGGGGGGCCTTAGAGTCAATTTTCAACGCAAGGGGGGGGGCCTTAGAGTCAATTTTCAACGCAAGGGGGGGGGGCCTTAGCGTCCGTTTTGGCCAGTTTTGGACAGTCTGCCGTGGTTCCATCCCATTTCAAGTGCTGTTCGAGGCTCGGTAACCCTCCACACTCTCCAATCACAGAGCTTGAGGACTATCACGGGGTTTGTCAAACAGAGCACATGGTGTAGTCCAAACGATAGCTGGGGATTCTGGGTAGTGTAGTGTCTTCTGCCATCCTTTACTCCGAAAAAACATTTGTTTTTCCGAATCGAAGGGGAAAAATACAAAAGCATTGCACACAATTTAAACCAATCAATGTTGTGTAATTAACAAGGATAATCTGGTGTTTTTTAGTCGATGAGTAGTGCAGATATCACTGTAAAATCAATCGACAGTAAGGGGAATACTTACTTCCGGGTGTACAATTCTCCGTTATCCAATGGGAATGGACGCTCACATTGCCTTTAAGGGCAGTCGACACAAACGAATGCCGTGCTTCCCGGAGCGTCCATAGAAGCATATGGACATCCCGGAAAGCTGAAAATGGACGCTAAGGGCCCCCCACTTGCGTTGAAAATGGACTCTAAGGCCCCCCCCCCTTGCGTTGGAAAAAGCCGACACAGGGGACTTGACATAACGTCAACATAGGCCGACCTGGGAGTGAGGATGTGTTGGATGTATTATGTATTTTGTTCCTTCAACTTTACATTTGAATTTGCATTAAAGTATTTCGTAAGGCCTTTTAACATGTGTTTAAATATACCTACGGTTGTAGTTGAAGAGTTTGTAAATTAACATGAACCGAAGCTGTTAATCGCACAACGTCACGTCCGTTAATTCCACATCCACGTGCATGGATTAACATCGATTTAATACATTAATGTAGCCTTTGCTTCTGCTAAAAGAGGTGTCGACCAGCTGGGGCAGCAAGAAAATCTGCGTAATCGAGTGTGACTATTAAAAAATAAATCATTACGTCGGGGTAGCATTTGCTTGGCATATCCGGTTATTTCTCCACTGGTTAACGTGGGTTAACAATACCGTGTAGCTGTCACGTTTGAAGGGACGAAATCGTGACATCTTCACGTCTCCCAGCATGGTAAATCGTCACATGTTCACGTCTTGCCGTGATACCGGGTTGGATGAACCAGGTTAGTAAGCAGTACAGTACATATTGTATGGAAGGAAAACAATGTTTAACATCTGTGTATTTATTTGCCCACCCTTCTGCTCGACATCCGACCCTCACTTAGATTTTTCCTCTGCAGTTTCTTCTCTGGTTTGAGGACTCTTCTCAGTGAGGTTTAATTTAAAATAAATCCAATTATTGCAGACAAACATGTTGCCTGAAGCTGCCACGTGGATCAGACTGTGATATGAACCAGTTTCAGTTTGTGCAGATTCAAACGAGAGAAAGCCGGGGACACAAACACACAGAGACAATAATGAGCACAAAGATCTTTTAATAACAGCTGAAAAACAAACATGATAACAAAGACAAATGTCCCCACCAGGCACGTGCAGCAGCACCTCCCACCTTACTGTCCCTTCAGACAGACAGGTAGCAGCACCTCCCACCTTACTGTCCCTTCAGACAGACAGGTAGCAGCACCTCCCAACTTACTGTCCCTTCAGACAGACAGGTAGCAGCACCTCCCACTTTACTGTCCCTTCAGACAGACAGGTAGCAGCACCTCCCACTTTACTGTCCCTTCAGACAGACAGGTAGCAGCACCTCCCACTTTACTGTCCCTTCAGACAGACAGGTAGCAGCACCTCCCACTTTACTGTCCCATCAGACAGACAGGTAGCAGCACCTCCCACTTTACTGTCACTTCAGACAGACAGGTAGCTGCACCTCCCACCTTACATTCCCTTCAGACAGACAGGTAGCTGCACCTCTCACGTTACTGTCCCTTCAGACAGACAGGTAGCAGCACCTCCCACCTTGCAGTCCCTTCAGACACACAGGTAGCAGCACCTCCCACTTTACTGTCTAATGTTATGCCGGCTTTTCTTGGCTTGTTTGAAGCTGAGTGGTGATGAACAAATGACTAAGCTGCCAGTGCCTAGAGTTTACAGCTAATTAGCCAAAAGAAAAACAACAAATGTAGCCTAGTCCTAGCTACCTGGAGCAGGTAAAGCATACAACAGATACTTTCAGCATTATCGGAGCACGCAGTGGAAGCTTGGATGAAACACAGCGGACTTCTAAACAATGAACACCCGCAACTTGGAAGAAATAAAGTTGGGTTTTATGCGTTCTAATATTGCAATGAAAACCCATGATGTAATGACAGTCATTCAGAATAATTGAGTCATTGAATGCTCATTTCAGTCGATTTAATCAAACAAAACACAAACATATTGGACATGGCCTCAAGACTGTAACCTCTTCACATTCTGTTGAAATAGTCAATTACTAGCCTTATCTCACGCATTGCTGTTTTGAATCTCTAATATGTGGATGACAGTTGAACTGCATGATGTAACATGTACGCCATCTGCTGGAAAGAAGACGTATCGCTCTGTTGGCGTTGTTTAGAGTCAGACAACAAAAACAGAATGAAGTTCACATTTCATCAACAATCTTTGAGTACAGACAGCGTCCTGCAGAGAGCACACAGCCCAACAGCACGTTGTTGGTCTAGCATCACTTTACAAAACGTTTGAATTAAGACACTAAGACTAGCTGGTCCCTTGTAAAGGTGAGTCCACCTTAAATGAGCAGTGGGTGATCAGCAGGTGAAAGGCAGGACAAGGGAACTTGGTCCTGAGCAGTGTTGGGCAAGTTACTTTTAAAAAGTAACTAGAAATAGTTATTACTCTTCTCAAAAAAGTAACTAGTTACTTTATTAGTTACTAAATTATAAAAGTAACTAGTAACAAGTTACTTTACTTTAAAAATAATAACAATAAAAATACAAGTTTTTGTGTTGTTTTTTGCTGACTAGTTCTCTGAAGGCATGCAACAGACTCGACCGTTGTGATGGGAAGCATGTCCTCAACAACATACCTGGCAATCAATCTGTTTAGTTGACTCTGGGTGACATGTGGCGATTTAAACTTTTTTTTTTTGGCTGTTTAGATGGTGTTGCTCCATCTGGGTCACTGCAGGTGGTTGAGACGGTGGGGTCTTTGGTGACTAGTTTTATAGCCCCATGGAAATTAGTTAGGTGCTTCAGGAGATTGGCATTGCTGTTTTTCGATGTGAACAATGCTTTCTGTCCTGCACACAGTTTACATTTTACCGTATGATTTTTTGCGTCCTTTATCCCCACAAATTGAAAATAGTGGTTATATTTCCAAGTTGCAAATGCGCTGCTGCTCTCGCTGATACTTGCATCTGCCATTGTGTGTGTGTGTGTGTGTGTGCTGGTGGTGAGCGTTGCCGTGTGTTTGTGTTAACATTAGCAAGTGTTCGTGTATGTGTATTTTCCTCATAAGGCAAGACCCGCCCAACTCTGTCTCTGATTGGCTTACCCTGAAATGTTACCCCGCGTTAACCAATCATCACTCCTCTCTGGTTACTTTCACTTTTACATGGTATTGTGAGAGGACATCGCCTGTAAATTACATCCGCAGGGAGATTCGGTTCAGTTCCATCACATAATGTAATGCAGTAACGCACCCATTTAATCACAGTGACTATAACGGCGTTACTGAATGGGAATAGGTAACTAGTAACCCTATTAGTTACCGCAAAAATTAGTTGCGTTAGAGTAACGCGTTAGTCCCAACACTGGTCCTGAGGAGATGTAACCATTATTAAAGAAGAAATAGTCTCAAGGGGTCGAAGAAATAAACATTTGTGATTATTAGTGAATCAGTTGCAGGTGGGTGAAAACAGGCTTAAGGAGTAACGTATTACATGTAACGGCATTAGGTCATCAGGATACAAAATAGACAAATGTATTCCCTTACCAACACACTTGGTCTTTTTAAACGATTACGCCATTTAAATATTTTGTCACAAACTTTGCAGATCTATTTTTCCTCTCCTGTGTGGATTCTCATATGTGACTTTAGATGTCCACTCTGTGAAAAAGCTTTCTTACAGACTGTACAGGTGAATGTTTTCTCTCCTGTGTGGATTCTCATGTGTATCTTTAAATATCCTCTCTGTGGAAAAGCTTTCTTACAGACTGAGCAGCTGAATGGTTTCTCTCCTGTGTGGACTCTCATGTGTGTCTTTAAGTTTCCACTAAGTGAAAAAGCTTTCTTACAGACTGAGCAGGTGAATGTTTTCTCTCCTGTGTGGATTCTCATGTGTATCTTTAAACTTCCACTCTGTGAAAAAGCTTTCTTACAGACTGAGCAGCTGTGTGGTATCTCTCCTGTGTGGATTATCATGTGGTCCTTTAAACGTCCACTCTGTGAAAAACCTTTCTTACAGACTGTACAGGTGAGTGGTTTCTCTCCTGTGTGGATTCTCATGTGTATCTTTAAATATCCACTCGTTGAAAAACCTTTCTTACAGACTGAGCAGCTGTGTGGTTTCTCTCCTGTATGGATTATCATGTGTATCTTTAAATATCCTCTCTGTGGAAAAGCTTTCTTACAGACTGAGCAGCTGAATGGTTTCTCTCCTGTGTGGACTCTCATGTGTCTCTTTAAGTTCCCATTAAGTGAAAAAGCTTTCTTACAGACTGAGCAGGTGAATGGTTTCTTTTCAGCACTATGTCGTGGATCACTGACAGATTCATGTCTATTTTTCAGTGAGTTTGAGCCTGATGCAGGTTCTCTGGTCTCTTTCCAATCAGCACTGTCTTCAGTGTCAGGTTCAGAAGAGTCTTCAGAGTCAGGTTCAGAAGAGTCTTCAGTGTCAGGTTTAGAAGAGTCTTCAGTGTTGGGTTCAGAAGAGTCTCCAGTGTCAGGTTCAGAAGAGTCTTCAGTGTGGTCCTCAGTCTTTGGTTGTAAACTGCTCTCTGGATCTGAGTTTCTGGCTGGTACTGGTCCTCGACAGTCATCTCCATCAGCTTCTGTTTCCATGTGTTCGGTTTGTCTTTGATGAGGCTGAGAGGACTGAGGTTTCTCTTCATCATCTTCACTCTTCACAGGGTCAGGAGTGAAAGTGGACTTGGTGATATCAGCCTCCTCCAGCTCCTGAAGCTGCTCTCCCTCCTGTTCCTGCTTAATGTGTGGGGGGGGCTCTGGGTCCTCCTGGTCCAGACTGGTACTCCACTCTTGCTGGTCATGGAGAAGCTCTTCTTTAACCACCACCAGCTGCTGGACGTCTGCAGGAAACAGGAAACACAGTCAGAACAAACTGTTAAGTGTTAGCATTTAAAAACCTCATCACCATTACAATGGGAGACATTTTGCAGCCCTAATGAATGCCTTTGTTTTTATATTTTCACATTATCTTTCTTAGTCCCACCTATTGTGTATTTATGTTGGCTCAAGTCACCTCATGTAGCCCAGCCCCTTTCCACTTCCAGTTCAAAATGTAAAAGGGTTTTTTCTTCAGGCGTAGCACTAGCCGCAATGTAAACAAGGAATTGTATTTGGGATCGTACACAGATACACTATGCCTTCAGTATAGAATGAAAATACTCCGTTACAAATTAAAATCCTGCATTCAAACCTTATTTAAGTAAAAGTATGCAAGTATTAACTGACAGAACATTTGACGGCACCTTCTTATGTAACAGTAATGATGGTGCAGTAAAATGTTCCCCGTCTGTTTAATTTATGTTGTTTCTTGATTATTTTGTATGTTGCATTTTACTGCTGTACATGTTCAAAGTTGCGCTTGTATAAATGATTATGGATGAGGGAACCTGCTAAATGTTCACATATGTGTGTTTTTTATATACAGTAACACACAGTAAAAAAATCTTTTTTTTACAGTTTTTTTAGTGTATTTCATAATTACAGGAAATCATAATCAATTTACAAGAATAAACGGTTTATTGAAATGTGTCATGTATTTTAACCTCTTAAGCCCTGAGCCTGTTTTTCAGGTTTCAGGCTCGAAAATGCTATGCCCAAAACAAATGACTATAACTTAACTTCTAAAAGGGTTATATGAATAATTTATTTTATCAAAGCAAGGTTACATCTGTGAGTTGGATGTAGAAGTGTCGGAATCAATATAGATGTTTCTCTGTAAGAGTAAATTCAGATGGAACATAGTAAAAAAAGGTAAATTCTTAACTCCGCCTAAAAAAAACCCATTACTTATAGTGAAAACCACGCTTGAATGATGGTATGGTAGACTAAAAGCTTTAGGAATCCAAAGTAGAACATATAATAAGTACCCTGTATCAAGATTGATGCAAAACAAGTTAAATTTGACCTTTTTAGAGAGGTTTAGCAAAAAGTAGTCCAGGCGGACTGACCTTTGGGCACATTTTGGCACATTTGGATACCATCAGTGCCATTTGACCTTAATCAGGTACCATACTGTAAAAATAATTGTATTATCACTATAGGTAATCATTCCATCAATACAAGTGTTTTTATAAAAAAATATTTTTTTTAAATTACATTTCTTTTTTAATGTAAATGGTGTGTGTGTGTGTGTGTGTGTGTGTGTGTGTGTGTGTGTGTACTTTGCCGCAGTCCTTACATGTTTATCACCCAACTAACACTTATAGGAAGGTTTACTTTCACAATAAAAATTAGGAAACATAGGATAGATTTGTCTCCAACAGGAGCAGATTTATTTAAAAAATAACACACTAAAAAACTACACTAAAACCGAAATAACACCACAAGCATTTTTTTGGTAAACACTGGCAAAAAAGAAAGAATTTCCACAACCTGAATGTGTTTAGTGTTTTTGAATTGAGGCACCAGGCACTTAATGCAGTAGATAAGTCTTCACCGTTGTGAGCACCTCCTGAGCGCGGTGGCATCTTCCCCATAATACTTGGGAATGCATACGAGTGATGATGGGAGTGGTGGTGGTGCTGCAGGGACTTCACCCCTCGTGTCTGCAGCAAGCTGCTCCCTGAAGGACTTCTGGGTGTGTGGCTTCATCCTGCCGGGGTCACCCCTCATCTTGTGCAGCTCCTTGTGGAGAAGGAAGCTGTCCCCACTGAAAATGGTAAAAACAAGTCTTGTACCATTTCATGGTTTTGTGGTGAACGCTGTAGTACCCAATCAAAGCATCGGACACATCCACGCAGCCCATGCTTCTGTTGTAGTCCACCACAGCGTCAGGAACGGTAACAATCTTATGGCGCATTTCCACTGCAGCGGGTAGCCCCGTTTAAGCGTCCTGAACCGTCCTCAAGCGGCCAGGCCAGTTTTTGGTGGCATTTCCGTATAGCCTAGTACCGGCTAGCGGGTACTTTTTCCGGCCCCATAAAATCGTGGTTCTATCAGACCAGGCCAGGGCTGTGACGTCAACACTCGACTGCTGATTGGTCAGAGAGAATCGTCACAAGATCGCGCGCGAGATCATCCCTCGCGTCACATATATATCAAGAAGCAAGCTTGCAGCATTTTGTAAACGGAGGAGCTATAAAAATGGCAACGTCGAAGAAAAGCACACCGTGGTCGACCGAGGAGGTGACGACGTTCCTACATCTCATTGGGGATGATAAAATCCAGCGGGAGCTCGACGGAACAACGCGAAATGTGAAAGTGTTCCAGGATGTCTCTGCACAGATGTCCGAATGCGGATTTTCGAGGACTTTCCTGCGATGTAGGGAAAACGGCAACGGCTTTACTGGAGTCCCTGCAAGGTACGCTCACTTCTAACAAAGAAGTCTATTTTATCCTTACATTAATGTTCGACAACCCGTGCTTTTATGGAGCCCCGAAGAGCTACATAGCTAGCTAAGGCAGATAGCCTAGGCAGATAGCCTTAGCTAGAGCTATTGTTTGCCAACACCATATGTGCCATTGTTTACGTTCAGTTTTTCTTTTCTATAGTTGTTGTTGCTATTTAGTATTGTGCTGCAGTAGTTTGTGGAATTAACAAGTCATTTTTCTGTTCTAGATGATTACATTGGGACTCGTGAGGAGGAACATTCCCGAACAACGGTTGATGGCAGTGTTCCGTCCACATCGTCATCGAATCCAGAACGGACCCCAGCCGAAGAATCGACACCAACTCAACCACCAACACCGAGTGCCATCACGACACCGCAGCGTGTGGTTCTAGGTAAGAAATAGAAATGGCAGAGCGACTGGAATTGTGTTTTGTTTTTTTAAACCTTGGATGATCCATCGTCAGTAATTAAAATAAGCTATACCACTGAAGATGAAGATGAACTTTTATTAATCCCTCATGGGGAAATTATTTCTCTGCATTTGACCCATCCTAGTGTTAGGAGCAGTGTGCTGCCATTTTGAACGGTGCCCGGGGAGCAATGTGGGGAACGGTGCCTTGCTCAGTGTGTGGAAATGCTCTGTTACAAGTAAAGTCTTAGCTAGTAAGCAGCTAGTACAGTTGTGTGTGACATCCTATCATATACATATATTTATATGCATTATCAACAGGCTGGACATAATGTAATTCACTTTCACAATCATTGTAAACATCTAGGGCCAGAACTTTCTTTAGTTCACCTTACTGTTGTTCTGTTTATACATGTTATTCTTATATCCTTGTGTGACCTGTACCTGTCCTGTGTTTTTTCCTTATTGCTAATTATTAACCTGATGCATTTATGAATATAGTTTTGCTGTGTTTTACACTTTAGTATTTATGTTTATAGTTAGCTTTGATATTCGCTTAATTTATTAGAAAGATTTTCTTTTCATGATCTGATATTTCCTCAAATGTACTTACTGGTGCTTGAAATTCAAATATTTACTAAATATTCAATTCAGATAACATTTGTTTAAAAAAATTTGACAAACACATGTATATGAAAAAAAAAAGATGTATTTATGTTCAATACAATGAATACAATACAATGCATATGTAGGTATTCAGGTAGCGCATCAAAGACACCTTGAGACACTGCTACCCCAGGCTCTGCTGCATTCCACCCATCATCATAGTCCTCTCCATGACTCTCGCAGAGGTTATGCAGAGCATAGCATGTCAGCACCATGGATTTCACAATAAACAAGAAAACGATCGCTTCCACATCCTCCATTGTTGTGTGTGTTTTGTGAGTTGTGTCGCATTGAAAATGACGCCACTGCAGTTTTACCCAGCGTCGCTCCGCCCAAAAAGCCGATCGTCCCGCCTACACTGCGTTGCTACCCCAGGTCCTAAACTGTAATGGAAATGCGCCACGGCCTCGGACGGCCAGCGAGGCAGCCGAGGCCTGAGCGAGGACGCTTTGGGACGCTTAAACGGGGCTACCCCGCTGCAGTGGAAATGCGCCATTAGTCTGCCACACACCAGCCCGTTTCACTTTCCTCTTGACAGTCTGTCCACTGAATCAGAAGATGCAGAGGGAGGCTGAGTTAGTACTGGTGCAGACGTCTGGCGGCATAGCTTGGATGTTGATGTCTCTGGGGCAACTGTATGCTGATCTGATGCACGTCGTAGCTCGGATGAGGCAGATGGCTGTGATCCAGAAGCCATCTTCATCACTGTGAAAACAATTACTTTGATTACTTCACTGGCTTATTCTTTCAAAAATCAGAAATAATTCCTCCATTTAGCGTGTGTGAAATAACATTATACATATATATATATATATATATATATATATATATATATAGACTGATATACAATACAGCTTTATTTATAAACTGCTAATAGTCAATGTCTGTCGAACTACAAAACAGCATCCATTTGGCGTGTGTGGAATAACAGTATATATATATATATATATATATATATATATAGACTGGGTTGATATACAATACAGCTTTTTTTATATACTGCCGTGTTATAGTCACGAAATACAATTAATCTATTTATACGTTCACCAACATGATGTTCCCATTGTTTTAGTTTCTCACGGAACGATAACGCTACAACAACAAAGCGGCGTCCATGTTGTATTTTGCGAGTGTGGCATTACTATAGATTACACCAAATACACAACTAATAGATACAAACAGAGAGAGTACATACCTTTCCTGAAATTCATAATCAGGGTCTGATTGTTGTCTGACTGTTCTGTTGCCTGCTGTTGTCTCTGTGTTCGTCGCTGTGTTGTCGCTTTGCTGTGTTCGTTACTGCTGTGTTGGAGCGGTTGTGCACCTGACTCTGCTGCTAGTCTGTGCGTAAAGCAGCCGCTGCTGGCATTATTCATACTACGCAGGATCCTATCTCTGGAACCCATTGGTCGATTTGGGTGATTGACACCTTTTTTGAAACTTTAGAGTAGGGATGCACGATATTGGTTTTTTGAAACCGATACCGATAACTTCCTGCTTCTCAAGACCGATACTGATAATACAAAAAAAATTATGCCACTAATTATTTTAACGCGATTAACGCATGTGTATTCTTTTTACCTTGGCTGCCCAGTATTTCAGAGCGCATCGAGTTTAAAATACCATCTACAAGCTGATGCTGACAGCCCCGCTCCTGCCGCCCGCTTGTGGCAGACCACACTTCCACGCTCACCGGCAGCCACCGACTGGCCATCAGGAGGACCGGGAGGGTGTGTGTATGTGTGGTCCTAGCGAGCGAGAGAGAGACCTTACGTGCATTGTTGTTGTTAGCATCTGGTGCTAGCTAGCTGCGCTAACGGATATAAGGAGCTGTTTAAATGAAAACAGAGGAGCGACATTTCGCCACAACTGCGCCGAGCACTTGACTTTATGCAGGAAGCCAGACAGTGGGACATTGTACGAAAAGTCAGCACACTCAGCAACATGATTGCAGCGTCCAGGCAGCTCCGGTTCGAGCATATGCCTTGACTTGCACATAGCTCCAACGCGCGCGCAGACACACTTTGTATTGTATTATTGTCTTCGTACGCTTTTAACACACCATCGTAGCGATGGCGATGTTTCAGGTGACTGATCAGGTTCGAAGTACTAGGGAGCTCTGGATTTGTGAAGAACTCCCCTCTTCCTAAACCACTAATACTACAGTACTGGCAAAACGGGAGGAGCCGAGTGAAAAACAAGCGCCCCTCATCCCAATCCACCCACACCGGAGTATTTTTTTCTTTTTTTTACCCAAAAAATATATTTAAGCAATAGCTCACGACAGGCCGTGGTATATGCTCATTATATCACAGCTAAGGGGCGTGGTTCGGCCCGACGCGAAGCAGAAGCTCACTTCAGGCCGTGATATATGCGCAGGCCGCATATATCACGGCCTGAAGTGAGCTATTGCTTTTATAAAACGGTTACCAAGTGTGGCAATATGAAAAAAAAAATACACTCTAATTTAAATAGTTTTTATTAGTAAACAATGATGTTCAAAATAAAATAGTCCCTCCGTCTCCTTCTGCGCGAAACATAGTGCGAGGTGGTTGCTATGCAACAACACTAACAGCTAGCGAACATATTAGACAGAGAGCGTTGATCCATTATTTGGCTATTTATTTACATTCATTTGTATGTTGCGTGTATTGTGCAGCCACTGAAAACCTGTCCAGCATCAGTAGCATGGCTTACGTGGTTACTTGTTGAGGTTGTTCTAGGCTGTTGCTTGGCGTGGTGAGAATATTCCTCCACTTTCTCCGGTCCCCGAGATTCGGCTTCCAGTAGCTCTAGAGAGAGAGCTTTCGCACCTGTGGCCACTAACGGTCATCAGTTCCCTGCTTTGTTTCAAGATCCGCATCAGAAAGCTTTTGAATGGTGGTACTTTTCCAGTTGGTCTACCTGCTCTTCACGTAGCTCTGCATGTCGTCGTTTAGGTGCTTTCCCCCCCTGGAGATAGGCACTGCTCAATCCACTCCTCCATAGTAAGACCTCCCCGGAGGTCGAAGTTAATCTTAAATGTTTCCATCTTATGCTTTGTAAGTTTGTTCCGTAACGGAAGAAATGTAAACATATTTATAAAACTGACAAGTCAAATCAAGCAATCTGATTGGCCGATAGTGTTTTTGCGGACCTCTTTGATTACAGATTTGAAAACATCGTTGCTTGCTTTAAAAGTAGCACAATTCATTATGTCAAACCTTGGAAAGTATCTAGATATCCCTGCCCTAATGCCAAAGGAACTGCACACTGTATGTTTTGCCGTTTGATGTCTATGTCTGGACCGCTGCGTAAAAAGGAGGGTTTCTGCCCCGTTACTTCTCCGCTGCTTTCTTGTTCCAGTATGAAAAGCAAACTGCAGGCAGTTTGCTTTTCAGCCCAACGGTATACTGTTTTTCTCAGACGCGGAGGGATACTGATTTGTTGTGAAAAGTAACTTACAATTCTACCCGTGGTATACGCTCAGTATATCACGGCTAAGAACCAATCAGATTGCTTGATTTGACTTGTCCGTTTTATAATGTATATTATCGGGGCTATTAATACTGGTATCGGGTTTATCGGGATGACGTCATAATTCCTAATATTGGACCGATAATTATCGGGCCGATAATTATCGTGCATCCCTAGTCTAAAGTGTTATTATCAGAGACGTGCACACAGACTCTCGGTAGTGCTTGAGCACCTGCCCGTTTTGCCCTCTGGACAGCAATGTGCCCTTTTGAAAGTTCGTTTTTTTTTTTTTTTTTACAGTGTACTGTATGTGGCTCATGGTAACAACGATCAATTCTGGATTAAAAGCTTCTAATATATACAACAATGCCCCAAATGCGTGTTGTAATTTTGTCAGACATCCCCACACGTGCCCCGCGGCACTCCCGTACGTGCCCTGGCTGCAGCCCCTCCCTTCCCTGCTCTCAAGGTGAACGCGCAGCGCGCAGAGTCAGACAGACAGGCCACGGCGGGTGTGTGGTGCAGCAGCACGATTAAAAATGCCCTAGTGACGACCAAGTAAGTAACCACCAGGTAACAAATACAACGAGTGTATGGTTTAATCCCCTAAATCAGATGCTAAACTATACAGGGTTCGTACGGTCATTGAAAACCTGGAAAAGTCATGGAAATTCAAAATGCAAATTCCAGGCCCTGGAAAAGTTATGGAAAACAATATGTTTCCCAAAGTTTTGGAAAAGTCATGGAAATGTAACTAAAGTTGCGTCAAATATAATTTACATTTTATCTAATCGCCGAAATAATCTGTGGTCGCGATGGCACATAACAGTTTATGTTATGTGTTATGTTATGGCACATAACAGTTTATGTGCCATCATGACGCGCATGGTGTTATTTTTTTATATATGAAGTGCGAGCTTTGTGCTCGAGTCTTCTTGCCTGTCGGGCCGGCTGAACTCTGCTGCTCCGGGATGAGGGTCAGCTACATTATCTACGGTGTGTTCGTTAACTGTGCGGAGTCACTGTGGCACAGACTGAGCCGCTGGTGAACAGCTGTTAGAACAGGCCGTTCAGGTGTTCAGAGCAGAGCGGCAGAGCTGATGTGAACTGAAAAGTTTTTCTGTCGCAATATCATTGTCACTATCTGCTAACGTTAGCTTTCGTTTTCTAATAGTTTTTGTCATAGGCTATAAACAGAGGTGGTATAAGTATAGAGATTGTACTAGAGTAAAAGTAGAAGTACCAGAGTGTAGGAATACTCTGTTACAGTAAAAGTCCTGCATTCAAAATGTTCAAGTGAAAGTAGAAAAGTATTATACAAATACTAAGAGGCATGAAAATACATTTTCAAAATGCTCAACAGTGCTGCCAAAATTAAAAACTGACTGCTACACAATTAAAATAAATGCTTTTATATATTTCTATTAGATGTAACTCTTTGGTTGTATTACCTGCTGCTTTAGTTGTTCTGACTGCTAAAATCCTCTGTTATTCCTAATTTTAAAGCCGATATTCCGTGGGGTCGGGGGGCTCGGATCCTTGTCACCTTTTTCATACCTGATGAGTTTGCATCCTTGACTACAGTTGCTTTAGCATGGAGAAGCTAGTAAGCCTACTATTTGATTTGTTTTAGATAGGCATCTGCATCAGACAGCATATGGTAATTGAAATAAATATATGCAATTACGACATACAAGATGTGCCTTTAATAAATCTCACATTACTAAGGCAGCGGGCGGTTCCACCAGGGGCGTCAATCCCGGGGGGGGGGGGGGGGTTCGTCCCCCCCTAGCTTCAGATTGGACTCCCCTAAGTCATTTAGAATAATAAAAATAAGTTAAAATAATTTATTTTTTGATAATAAATCAGTAAAATCAGGCAAAAATAAGAATTAAATAACATAACCCTAACTTAACCCTAACGGTACGTCCACACAGCAGCTTTTCAAAAATCTTGAAAATCTTGGAGCTGGGCGTGTCTGACAGCTTGGGGATTTTTTGCGAGCAATGCGACCAACAACCAATCACATGAATCTCCCACCCCCGACATACAAAGCAAAAAACCCCGGGGATTGTATGCGAGCAGTATATATATATATATATAAACTCCCCAAACAGGCGAAAACCTACCAGTTTCACCCACTGTCTCTGCCACCTCCCTCCATGCCTGGTTCCTCCGGTTTGTATCCCGTTAATAGTTCTGGTCGTAAAGAACCGGGTGATTTGCTACCGTAATTTCTCGTTTGGAATATGAGGAAGTGAACTGCGGTCTGGTTCTCCCTGCTTACACGTGGTTTGATTGGCTAGCGCTTCTACTGTCAGATTTGCATACACGTGTTTGATTGGCTGGCGCTTCCAGCTCAGCTTCAAAAGTTGAACATTGCTCAACTTTGGAATCCTGGAAATCCTGGACATCCTGGAAATCTTCGCTTCGCTCCCCAACAATGCAGTTCGGCGAAAAGCGAGGCAAAGTGATGTCATCCCCATTCAAAGTCAATGGGCAGAGAAGCGCTGGAAGCGGTGTAAGATTCTTCTGAAGCTGCTGTGTGGACGTACCATAACCCTAAAACCCAAATAAAGTAACCAAAAACCGAAAATAAACTAACAAAATCCGCCGACTCAGAAGGTGCCCTTTTTTTTCTCTTGAGCACCTGCCCCTATAAATGTCTGTGCACGCCACTGGTTATTAATGTGATAATAAAGTGCTACTGAAGAGTGTAAAGTGTTAATTAAGGGTAAAAGGGAACAGACCTGCTCTGTGGATCCGAAGCTGAGGCTGTAAAACAGCGTCCAGAAGCTTCTGGAGTCTCTTCTTCTCCTCTTTGGAAAGAGACAGCTCTTCCTCGAGCTCTGCTATTGTTTGTTCAAACAGAGCAAATGTCTCTTCATTAGCAGCAGTGAGTCGCTGCTTCTTCAACGACAGCAGCATTTGGACTTTACTCATGTTTCCTAGATCACCTTTTCTGCAGACTCCGTTAAACACACCGTTTCTCTCTGCATCAAACTCTCAATCTGACTAGTGTTGCTAACGTGTTTCCAGCTAGCATGCTAAAGCTAGCTCCTGTAGTCCGAGGTAAACACTCCAGAAAAAAGAGCACACAGTCCATTCGGAGGTTTATCCAGACACACAGACGATGGATCAGTAGAGCTGGAGCTCACACACACTTTCTCAGGAACACAGAGAGAGAACCGTAGCGAGGAGACGCCACGTGGATCCAGGTTCTTCTTCTTCTTCTTCTTCTTCTTCTTCTCTCGGTTTTTGGCGGATTGCAAACAGCTTTAAGGTGCATACCGCCACCTATTGTACAAGAGTGTGTATTGCCATATCATCCTATTACCACTTGTGGAATTTTACATATGTGTTGTTTACGTTGTTTTAAATTCTTCCAATCAATCCTGTTCCACTCAAATACTTAAGAATGGCCTTCCTGCCTCTCTTACCCCCTCACCTTCTGTTCCCAGTGTCTCCATCAGGCTCCACTCCCTTCCTGCCTCTCTTACCCCCTCACCTTCTGTTCCCAGTGTCCCCACCAGGCTCCACTCCCTTCCTGGTAGCTCTTACCCCCTCACCTTCTGTTCCCAGTGTCCCCATCAGGCTCCACTCCCTTCCTGCCTCTATGACCCTGTCTCTTAGTTGTTCCCTCTCTGTTTTGTACATGTTACAGTGTAATATGATGTGTTCCACATTTTCTTTCACTCCACACCCCCTGCATTCTTCAACTTTGCATTTTCCCATTAAAAACATTAAGCCGTTTAATCCTGTATGATCCAGTCTGAGTCTAGTGATGGTGATCTCCTCCTTTATTATGACTGATTTTTGTAACTTGTGGTATCTCTTCCCTTTCTGGTCTTCCTCCCACCTTTTCTGCCATATTTCCATACCCTTGTAGTGATCACTTATTAATACACTGGGTTACATAATTCAATCATGAAACTACAGGTTGGGGGTATTTTTCCGCACGGACACTAATGCCTACTGTACCTCCAGGGTATATACTGTGTCCTCCTTCCTTTCTCTTTCTCGTGTCTACTCGGACTGCAAGCAAGCAACATGTCCTTTTCTGCTCATCAATAAAGTTCCCTTTTGCACCTTCGATGCACCGCCTCCGACTCCTATCTCTCGGCACTACACCGGTGACCCTGACTTAAGTATCGCTGAAGTTTCCGAGACTGGACCGAACATGGCTAGAGAGGCCGTTTTTCGCAAACTGGAGATTTGTGGAGACATCCGTGGCTGCCACGTGCACACGGACTGAGGCTCGGTGCGCCCCCCACGGAATGGCTGAGGACGTCGCTCGCCATTCCTGAATCGTCTCGGCACTGGAAGACAGCAAGCCTTCCAACTACAAGGAGACGATACACGACCTGCTCGGTACGGAAGAACCTGACTTCTACTTCATGGAACTGTTTCTTCGGGACATGCGGCTGCGTGTCCAGGCTGCGCTAGCTAACACGGCTAGTGTTGAGCCCCGCGCTTTAGCCGAATAAGCTGACCGGTTCTTCCTGGCCGCCCGGCAATTTACCCCTGAGGTGCTGGCCTCTGCACGCAGCGACACCTTCCCTGGTGGGGGCACGCCGTCTAGCAGAGGCTCCGGGGCCGGCGGCATCGACTAACGGCTCCATCACACAGCACCATCACTGCGACAATGAAAGTGGTAAATGACATTACTAGTATTTTAGATAATAAGCAGAGTTGTGCAGCTGTTTATTTACCTTTCCAAAGCGTTTGACACCGTTGATCATCACATTTTAAAGCAGAGGCTACTCAGTATTGGCATATCCAGCCTTGCAGTGGGTGGTTTGTGAACTACCTCTCTGAAAGGTCCCAATGTGTTCATTTTGATGGACTGTCTTCTGAGGCCCCAGCCACACGAGGACGAAAACGGCTAAACGCATAGGATTAACGCAAACGCAATCGCAAACAAGCTTCCGTCCACACGCAATAGTTATCCGTATAGTGTCTGTCCACACGAGACCGCTCCGTTTAGCTCCAACCGCTGGAGAAGCTGCAGTACATGCAGGAGCCTCTACGTGGCGCTGTAACTTCCTCCACAAAAGCAGCGAAGAAGCATTGTTGTCATGGTTGCCCTTCGGTTTATTCTCCGCGGTGGGGGCCAAGGGAACCGGGCAGTTTTTCGTCAGTCAACGTGTATTAAAGTTGTAGACAAAATTATAAAAGTGCCGGTCAAAGGTCTTCTTTTCCCTCCCTCTCTTCGGACAGCATCAGTGTCTGTCTCATGCAGCAGCTGATCCAGTAATCAGTGACCCGGCCGACAGTAAAAATAAACATATTTATAACTAGTTTAGGTAGTTTTAGAGGTAATTAACATAGCTAAGGGTGATGAATGATCTGACTTGAAGTGTGTGTTTTGCTGATGGAGGATCTGCTGTATATGTTGCACAAACGGTCAATAGCGTCCGGAGCACGATAGCAACTCTGCGATCCGCCATTGTTGTTGTTGTTGGTGGCGAAACACTTC